>NC_053165.1:127139517-127187017 GCF_016835505.1 Polypterus senegalus | reverse complement strand
TTTTCAATGTGTAATTCGGTTTTGTTCAGCGCTCTTTGGAACTGTTGCTTTTTATCTGTGCACTGCGTCAGTTCACGTGAGCCACTCGGTGTACTTGCATCGAAGGTTCCCAGCTGTGCTGGTGCCATCTCGTGCTATGTCCATAGCTTTATTTAATGTTACCTTAGTCCTGGCACTTAAAACTTTCTCTCGCAGTTTAAGCTGAGTTTGTGTCAAACACCACCCTGACCATCTCATCTTCCTCTCCATAAGCACAGTCCTTCACCCGTGAATATTTACCCGTGGCAGTTTGCTATTGGATTGCCGCTGACGGACGGCCTTCTATGGGCAGGCACTAAATTACAAACGCCAGCGGCAGCCTGTCTATGAACTTAATTCAAGAGTGTAGGTTTACATCGTGCTTTGTTTCAAGTAGCAGAACTCGCTTCTTATTGTTTAGCTGCCTTCTCAATTATATAATGCATGTTTTCTTGAGCGCTTTTTTGAGGTCTTCCTGGTTTTCTATGTACTGCGTGATTACGTGGGAGGCGTGATGATGTCACACGAAACTCCGCCCCGGCGTTGAAGCTCATCTCCATTACAGTAAATGGAAAAACTGCTTCCAGTTATGACCATTACGCGTAGAATTTCGATATAAAACCTGCCCAACTTTTGTAAGGAAGCTGTAAGGAATCAACCTGCCAAATTTCAGCCTTCCACCCACACGGGAAGTTGGAGAATTAGTGATGAGTCAGTGAGTGAGTGAGTGAGTGAGTGAGTGAGGGCTTTGCCTTTTATTAGTATATATATATATATATATATATATATATATATATATATATATATATATATATATATATATATATATATATATATATATATAAAATACCAGCTACCACTGGCGGAGAAGTAGTGTATTAAAGAAGTAATGAAAAAGAAAGGGAAACATTTTAATAATAACGTAACATGATTGACATTGTCATGAATGTTGCTGTCATATATATGCCTGCATAAATAAGTCACCCTCGCTTTGCTCTTACTTTTTTACCGTTCATTTAATCATGGCTAGTGGCGGAAAAATTATAAAATGGAAGGAGGATGGCTTTACCAAAACAATTATTGATGGCGAATCGATTATTCATAAAGCTTGAATTGGTGATCTGTTTTTCTGTGTTAACCTCATATTTTTTCATACTTCTTCTCAAACTAAGGTGGTGCGAGGGTAAAATGAATCGGGATGCGCTGATCAATGTAATGGGTGTACCAGGAAATCATGCATTGACAAAAGCTCCCCTTTGCTTGTAATGCAAAGTGTGATTAAATGCATTATATTTTAACGCGTTATGGAGCACATGCATCGAAGCTTCTCAGCTGTGCTTGTGCTAAGAAAAGGAAAGATTTTTAAAATAACGTAACACGATTGTCAATGTGACCTTTTGTAAGTAGTGCCTGGAGGATTCAGTGTGTAGAAACTCTACAGACAGCGTGTGTATTAACTTGTGGATTTTTCTGTGAGTATTTGGTGGCAGTCTGACGAAGTTGTTTCGGAAGACGGCGTTAGCCACGGAGCTCAGCTCAGAGCGAAATAAGATGAATGGGAGGGGAGATGATGACGTGACTCCCCACCCGCCTTAACTTTCAATCCCCCACAAACACAGTCTCTCGGAATTTGCATAAGCACACCCCTTCACCTACAATTTTAACTTATTTACAAAGTGATCAAAACTCTCGCTTATATCCTGCGTCCTCTCATTAAACTTGTATCCCGCATTACCTGTGTGAACGCATGTGAAACGCCAGCGGTAGCCTGTCTATGAACTTAATTTAAAGTTTAGGTTTACACCTTGCTTTCTTTCCGAGGTAGCAGCACTCATGAATATGGTAGTATATGTCACTTGCTCGCTTCTTATTGTTTCGCTGCCTTCTCAATTATATAATGCATGTTTTCTTAAGCGTTTTTTGGAGGTCCTTCTGGTTTTCCACACACTGCGTTGACAGTCAGTTCACGTGATTACGTGGGAGGCGTGATGATGTCACATGAAACTCCGCCTCCCCACGTCTTTCCAGCTCAACTCCATTACAGTTAATGGAGAAAAATACCTTCCAGTTATGACCATTAGGCGTAGAATTTCGAAATGAAACCTGCCCAACTTTTGTAAGTAAGCTGTAAGGAATGAGCCTGCCAAATTTCAGCCTTCAACCTACAGGGGAAGTTGGAGAATTAGTGATGAGTCAGTGAGTGAGTCAGTGAGTAAGTAAGTGAGTGAGTGAGTGCTTTGCCTTTTATTAGTATAGATGACAAAATGTAGGTATAAACTATAAAATGTGTGAACCTTGAAGTCCAAAGATCAAATAAACACTTTCACAAAAGGCTCAAGGACGTTACAATAGCTTCCATGGCGTAGCGGTAAGATTTGCTGACTCAAGAGTCCCCGGTTCGAACCCAACTGCCTTCTATATGTACTGTTCTGAGTAGTGAGCTGCTCTTATTGTTAATATTATACAATAATAACATACATTCGATGTGTGTCTAACAGCCGGTGTAAATTTATAGTACTTGTACTATAAAGCTTTTTTTTTTCCACTTTTATTCTCTCAGTCATGATCACGATACAACACCCAGACCCAGATCTGACGCGGTTACTTTTTATCTGAAACTGGGAATAACTGTAGATGTGAGTGGTGTTTTGAGGCAATGGAACTGGACATTCTCTCATCTGGATGGATAAAAGCTGTCACACAAATGCTGGTGAATCTGCCTTCTTCGTATCTCACCGTCACTTGATTTTTTTTTTTATTCAGTTTTATTGAGTGTTCCTGCTCAAGCTGAATTAGTATGAACCCTACGGTCCGCGATGTCAAAGCCGTTAAGAGGCTTTCGAATTCCACTGCTTTCATAATCTCTAACTTGCTCTTCATGTGTTTAGCGCCAACATCCCGATTGGACATGCTTTTTATTCAATTCCATCTGTTCCGGGCTGAAAATTACTTTCCTTATTTTCTGAATTTGCACCTAGATTGTTCTTTTTGTTTATTGTCTCTCCAATGCTTTTACGTCTCTTTTCTCCGCGCTGCTTTCTTCTTCGCATAGTCATCTGCATTTCATTTATAACGTATTATCCTTATACACTTTATATGCGCAGAGAGCCCTGGATCTGTGTGTGCTCAAAGCCAAAACATGACAGAGTGTGTTGCTGGCTGACCTTGCTCTTATTTATTTGTAAGTAGGGCGTGTCTTGCAAAAATCTCATGTTCTACGTCATCACGAGATGGTCCTGGGTCAATCTCTTGGCACAAAGTCTCATGTTTAAGGTGTCTTCCATGATCTTAACGTGAAGATCACATATCGTCGCCCTACTGTTTTTCTCCAGGATTTTTTTATAATAGAGAGCCTATAAATTTACACTGGCTGTTACAGACACACATCAAATGTTTGTTTTTATTTTATATTAACAACAATAAAAGCAGCTCACTACTCAAAATGGTAAATTTGCCGGGGAGCCAGTTTTGAACACACGACCTCTGGAGTATAAGTCTGTGGATCTTACTGCTACACCACAGGAGCTGTCGTATTGTACTTGCACCTCTTCTGAAAGTGTTTATTTGATATTTGGCCATCAGCCTTCACACATTATACAGTTCATGTCTACATTTTGTTATTATTAAAACATGAAAAAGTTTCTGTTTTAACAATGTGTTTACACATCAAATTATTTCCCTTTACAATTCTGAGTAGCTCAACTCCCAGATAATTAATCAAGGCTGGAACTGGGAGAACTTCTTGCCCATTCTGAGGTGGTGGGAAGGATGATTTTGCAGGCTGCTTGCTGATTGGGTTTATCGACACATTTAGAAGACAAAAGACGCTGACGGAGAAGTGCGAAGGGATTCAAGGTGGGACAGATTTACAAGTTTTTTCGTTGGCTCTGGTAATTCTAGTGTTAAAACAAAATATTTTAATGGTCCCATGAGTTTTGTTACAACCGGATTCCACCTGTATATACAGAGCAAAACACATGTTGTGTACTCTTTGTATTATTTGACAGGTACTATACATCACGTCTATGATTAGCTTCGCGCAACTGAGTGGGCATGGCAGACGTCTGCTGACTGGCCAACTGACCACAAGTGTTACCTGTTAGGTAACCACCTAAGAATCAGATTGTGATCAGACCTATGCATGTAATACTTCAATATACACCCTGACAAGTATGCAAACTAGTCGCCAAGGCACAATGTCTGAGGCTTTGCCTTAGGTGCTGAAGTCTGAGGTTCGATCCCCGCAAGGGGTGGCAAAAGCGCATACACCTGATGAGCCCCAATTAGGGCGAAACACATGTTGTGCACTCTGTTTTATTTGGAAGGTACTATATATATTCTCACACAATCAATTAATATTAGCAATTAAAAGCTGCTTAAATGTAAATACACATGGAGCTATATGTTTTAACCATTTTAAATTGTTAACTGCACTTTAGCTTTTTACTGTTAAAATATACATTTACTAAATTTATACATATGTGTTTTTTCTTCAGTGTACCAACTAGACATTCACGATTCTTAAGGTGCAATTATAAAATATGGATTACTATTTTAATTATGTAGTACTTGTTTCTTACCAAAACATATGGTGTATAACAGAGCAACAAAAAAATACAAATCTTTATATATTAAAAAAAAAAAACATGTATAAAAAGGGAAATTTCCAATTAAAAGTGTGGGCTGCTCCATTTTAAATCTTGCTGTCAAAATTCAAGTTGTGTCTGCTTTAATTTAAAGGACAAAATAAATATCTGAATTCCTTAAAGCAGGTTTTCTTGCCATTTGTCTAGTTGCACAGGACAACTTCTTTAATTACTTTTTTTTCCCAATTTATAACCCCACTTTCTTTACTTTAAAGGTTGTCACCTCTCTTTCAGTGGTAAAAAACTTCCACTCCTTGCTCTTTCATTACAAAGCAGGAAGTTTGCTGGTTCAACTACCGCAATACTTTACGTAAAAGAGCAGGTCAGTCAGCACGTTGATACACCCACCACACGATAAAACAGTTCGGGATTCAGGTTCACAACCCCCAAGGTAGACACGCAGTCCAGTCCTATGCCCCAGAAATAACTATATCTACCTGCCACAGCCAGGTGTTACACAGCATCCCTTTGGCCAGGTCCAGCCTCTCTGGTCTTCAACAATGAGGAACCTGTGAGCCGGATCTACCTCAGGCAATTGTGCCACATGGCCATATTGCCATAACTGATGCTTCCTTGCAATTTAAGTAATGTACCACATTTGGGACACCATGAGCAACCGCTCATTTGAAACAAACTCAAACTAATGGCACCCAAGGATGCTCCGAAGAGATACAGTACCAAAGGAGTCAAGACTTCGCCTCAGGTCACAGGATAGAGTTCATGTATCGCAACCATATAGCAAAACAGGAAGAACTAGGACTTAGTGCTGGGCGGTATACCGGTTCATACAGAAAACCGTTTTTTATTTTTTTTATAATATAGATTTTTCTTATACCGCAACACCGGTTTAAATTGCCTAAACAATGTTCAGAATGTGGCGCAGCGGGAACCTGTTTAAGGGGGACCTTTTTCACTGCTACACTGCTAAATACATGCATTAGTACAGGTATTGTGCGGTGAAAATGGACAGAGAAAATTCTGAAACTGAAGCTGAAGCAGACGATTAAGTTGAACATGAGGACACAGAAGAACTTTTGCTGGAAAAAGTAGTAACCTCTATTGTCTGGAGATACTTTGGATTTAAAAGGTCGGATGTGGACCATTATGTTCAAATGTGTGAATATTGTTTCTATACTATACTGTTTCTACACTACTGGATAATACTGCAAGCCAAGTCGTATTTTTTTCAATACTGTGTAATGTACCTGGCTACTGTGTAATAGTGTGACGACATGTTGACTTTATTCTCAACATTTCCACTTTAATCTCGACGAATATGACGAAAATAAAGTCGACATTTATACTTTATTCTTGCCGTTTGTCGAGATTAAAGTCGACATGTTGACTTTATTCTCGTAATTTGTTATTAAAGTAGAATATCGCAAACTAAACTTCATCTTAAAATGAATATTTAATTTACTAGATTTTCTCAAAATCCGTAATAAGTTATGTAGCACATTAAATGCTTTGTGTTGTGTTCCCGGAGCCATGTTAATCGCTATGTGCTTCTTAAAATGACTTCCTCTTGCACCAAGAGGAGGCGCAGACAGCACACAGAATAAATTAATTTCATGATATTCCTGCTCCCTGAACATTTAGAATGCCATGATAAATACTTGATATAACTTTAATGATGAAATGCATTAACGCATGCATTAATCATGCAGGGGCACGGTGGCGTGGAATCTGCACTGCTGCCTCGCAGCAATGGGGTCCCGGATGTTCCCTGCTTTGAATTTGCATGCTTTTCTGGTGGGTTTACTTGGCGTGCTTCAGTTTCCTTTCAAAGTCATGTAGGATGGCGGGTGTTGTTATGCTATATTAACCCTGCTAGTGATGTGCTGGCGCCACATTCAGGATTTCCTCCTGCCTTGCAAACAATGCTTGCTGGGATGGGCGCAACCCTGAATGGAAGGCATAATTAAACATGTATAACAAAGATTTTTTTTTTTTTTAAATTCTGAACACTCTGTGGTCTAAGTTTATAACTAGTTTTAATTTCACAAGGACGTTTATTGTGTGGCGATGGGTTATGTGGAGAAAGAAAAAGGATAGGAAAGGAACTGGAGGTTTAATACGTCAGAAAGAGACAGCACGCATGCAATAAAAAGCCCACTCAGAAGAACATCCGTTGCATTTTGTGTTAGTGTCTTCGACCACCAGATAATGAACCCAACATTTACACAATATTTAAGTTAAACCTGTGCGATATCCATTCATACATCCAGTATTTTGGAACCTCGTCACATCTGCCATAAATTTCTCTATACTGAACGTACACCTGGGGACTTCTTACTGCGTGGGAGCAACACTACCACCTCACTACCGTGCATGTTTAATTCCTGTTTTAATGCATTTCAGCCTGAAAAATTATCTTAGCATTCTACATTTTCAGAGAGCAGGAATATCATGAAGTGAATGTATTCTGTGTGGCTATCAATGCCTCTTAGTGCAAGAGGAAGTCAGTTTAAGAAGAGCGTAGCAATTAACAACTGGGTCGGGGAACACTTAAAGCAATTAATGTGCTACATAACTAATGAAGGGGTTTGAGAAAATCTAGTGAATTAAACATTGATTTTTAGGATGAAGTTTAGTTTACGACATTCTAATTTAATGACAAAATAAACTATGAGAATAAAATGGAAATGTCAACTTTAATCTTGACATATAGTTTTTTTTTTCTTCACTTTGTCCGTATTTTTTTATCCTTCACCGTGGCCCTAATAAGATTCCGTAGGGCTACACCACAAATAGCATTATAACTGCAAGTTGCAGTTTTATTATTTAATGTGCATCCGGAAAGTATTCACAGTGCATCAGTTTTTCCACATTTTGTTATGTTACAGCCTTATTCCAAAATGGATTAAATTAATTTTTTTCCTCAGAATTCTACACACAACACCTCATAATGACAACATGAAAAAAGTTTACTTAAGGTTTTTGCAAATTTATGAAAAATGAAAAAAAACTGAGAAATCACATGTACATAAGTATTCACAGCCTTTGCTCAATACTTTGTTGATGTACCTTTGGCAGCAATTACAGCCTCAAGTCTTTTTGAATATGATGCCACAAGCTTGGCACACCTATCCTTGGCCAGTTTCGCCCACTCCTCTTTGCAGCATCTCTTAAGCTCCATCAGGTTGGATGGGAAGCGTCGATGCACAGTCATTTTAAGATCTCTCCAGAGATGTACAATCGGATTCAAGTCTGGGCTCTGGCTGGGCCACTCAAGGACATTCACAGAGTTGTCCTGAAGCCACTCCTTTGATATCTTGGCTGTGTGCTTAGGGTCATTGTCCTGCTGAAAGATGAACCCGTCGCCCCAGTCTGAGGTCAAGAGCACTCTGGAGCAGGTTTTCATCCAGGATGTCTCTGTACATTGCTGCAGTCATCTTTCCCTTTATCCTGACTAATCCCTCAGTTCCGGCCGCTGAAAAACATCCCCACAGCATGATGCTGCCACCACCATGCTTCACTGTAAGGATGGTATTGGCCTGGTGATGAGCAGGGCCTGGTTTCCTCCAAACACGACGCCTGGCATTCACACCAAAGAGTTCAATCTTTGTCTCATCAGACCAGAGAAGTTTGTTTCTCATGGTCTGAGAGTCCTTCAGGTGCCTTTTGGCAAACTCCAGGTGGGCTGCCATGTGCCTTTTACTAAGGAGCGGCTTCCGTCTGGCCACTCTCCCATACAGGCCTGCTTGATGGATTGCTGCAGAGATAGTTGTCCTTCTGGAAGGTTCTCCTCTCTCCACAGAGGACCTCTGGAGCTCTGACAGAGTGACCATCGGGTTCTTGGTCACCGCCCTGACTAAGGCCCTTCTCCTCCAAACGCTCATTTTAGATGGCCAGCCAGCTTTAGGAAGAGTCCAGGTGGTTTCGAAATTCTTCCACTTACAGATGATGGAGGCCACTGTGCTCATTGGGACCTTCAAAGCAGCAGAAATGTTTCTGTAACCTTCCCCAGATTTGTGCCTCGAGACAATCCTGTCTCGGTGGTCTACAGACAATTCCTTTGACTTCATGCTTGGTTTGTTCTTGGACATGAACTGTCAACTGTGGGACCTTATATAGACAGGTGTATGCCTTTCCAAATCATGTCCAATCAACTGAATTTACCACAGGTGGACTCCAATTAAGCTGCAGAAACATCTCAAGGATGATCAGGGGAAACAGGATGCACCTGAGCTCAATTTTGAACTTCATGGCAAAAGCTGTGAATACTTACTTTCATTTTATTTTATTCATTTTTATCATTTTTAATAAATTTGCAAAAACCTCAAGTAAACTTTTTTCACGTTGTCATTATGGGGTGTTGTGTGTAGAATTCTGAGGAAAAAAATGAATTTAATCAATTTTGGAATAAGGCTGTAACATAACAAAATGTAGAAAAAGTGATGCACTGTGAATACTTTCCGGATGCACTGTATGTATATAGCTTAGCTTAAAGCAAGGTCCATATTAATGCAGTTTGCCTAAATGATGGTTCAGTTGGTAAAGATGTCATAACCAAGTTGCAATTGTTTTATTTTATTTTTATTTGGTGTGTATTCTGTGTAATGTACCTGGGCTTGAAGTCTTGGAAGTAATAGTATTATTAATGGAAGTTGCACTATTATTTATTTTACTGTTATTATTTATTAGTTTAAATATTATGCAGTTTAATGATGGCAAAGTTGTTTAAAAAGTCATTTTAACATGTCAGTGGACAGAGATTGTTAACATTAACAAAGTGTAGTTGGTTTACAAAAAATATTTACTATTTATTCCTTTTCTAAGACATTGTTCAGTGCAATCAACTTTTGACAAGCACCTCTGGATATTTTACTAAGTCTAAATGCCTTATTGGATGGTTGAAAATATGTTGTCAAAATTTTAGTTTATGTTGTTTGCAAATATTGTTCAATAAAAGGCTCTATATTTTGACTGCATCTGTCATGCAATATGATTCCTTCTCTTCATTAGTGCCACCCCCTTGAAAACTATCACTTTATGGGGCCATGCAAACCTGTATTAATACTTGTGTGCACATTAAAATGTGTTATTGTACAATGTACAATTCTCATGACAGTGGAATAGGTTATTCTTAGCCAGTAAATGGAGAAAACCACAGAAATGTGGTTAACATCCACTCATGAATGGGGAAAACCGGTATAATTTCGAAAAATACCGTGATATGGAATTTTGGTCATACCGCCCAGCACTACTAGGATTCTAAGGACTTGGACCTTTGTCCTACTGCAAAGATATCAGGAGCACCACACACCCCTTTTCCAGCGACCTCATAACCCCCAAATCCATCTACTGATTTCACAGGAAGAGTCAACAGAGACATGAATGCCGCGGCCAAGGTAAGTAAACCTCTCAACGAGGCTGACACTCCTCCTGCAGGTAGACACACTCCTCTTTCAGTCTCTCGAGAGTCCTGATCAGAGCTTCAATTGACTCCAGTCATTATTAATGAATCTTTCTTCACCAAGAGACACCCCACAGCCACTGGATCCCAGGACCAGCCCAACACTCAGTCCAAACAAGCACTGAACGGAAAAATAGGTAAGAACACACACTTGACAAACCCCAGAATCAACTGGGAAAAATGCGGAGGTTCTGCTTCAACTCTGCACAGCACTCACATTACCAGGGTATAGACCAGCAATGATATCCAGCAACAAAAGTTACAAAACTCAACAAAGGCTGCAAATAAGCCGATATTCACCTTTGCACCCCATGAGAACCCTCAGTGCCAGGATGCAGTCGATGGTAAACTTCTTAGGCATAAAAACCAGACTGCTCTGGTCGCTGGTAGGTAAGCAAGTGAACACAGATCCTATTGAGGACGACCCTAGCAAGGAACTTACCTGGCACCGAGAGCAAAATTACCACAAAGCTTAGTAAAGCAGGGGCTAAAAAATATCAGTTTGCCTGATCAGTCTTTTCACCAATCAAGTTTTTTTGTTTTGTGAAACTTTTCCAATTTCGATTGGCAACCGACTGATCAGAGCATCCTTATTACAAAGATAATTTGACTTCATCCCTCATAAATCATCCTGCTTTTAAGTCCTTAACTGCCTTTCTTCAGACGTGACATCATACACCGATGCATATACAAAAATAGCCAACACAGCTACACTCGCATATCATCAGATATCACTCCTTTAGGATCGACTTCAATTTCTTATGATTTTAGACAACATACAGTCTCTCCCAATTTGTCACAGAAAACATTACTGGATACACTTTCATTTATTTAGCAATTCATTTATGTAACATCTCCCAGATGTTATTGATCAAATTAATTTGTCACAGGGTTATCTTTACTGTTTTTTGAGCAATACACCGTTTTAATCTTGCCATCTGCTTCTGAATCCTAACACATTCTTCTCTCCATCCTCATTCTGTAGCTCTCTTCAACATACAAGTGTCTTGTCTTCTCACCCATTTGCAACATAATTTGTGTTATGTCTTTCCTTTTTGATTACCTTGCTGTGTTTGTTTTATAAAACTCTGGTAGCACACTTCTGCCATCTATACCTTAAAAACATTTAATACATCAGTAATAATACCAACAACAACCATATTTATATAGCGATTTTTTTCACTACCTAATGCCATAGTAACTTCCATTAATAAAAAGTTATGACTTTTTTCACAAACCAGTTCAGTGTTACTATTTTCCTTCCATCTTAAAAACTTATTCAACTATTGCCAAGATGTCCTTCATGAATGTGTTGTATAGTAAAAAGTTATATTTATATAAATATTTCATTACTATGCTTGCATAGGTTTTAAGAATATGTCTAATGTACTTATTTCATTACTATGAATGAGTGAGTATATTTTAAGACTATGAATTGAGGCACAAAAATAACCAGATTGGAAAAAAAAAATGAAATGAATTACAGCATTATAAACATTGTCGTCATCTTCTATATACTACCCCTCCTGATCTCTACACTGCTCCATAAGTATCTTCCATTGATTGAAATAGTGCTGGAAATCTTCTTGCTTGAGGCTCCTCAACAGGCTTGCTGTTTTTGTCTTCACTTCATCCTTTTGATTTTTGGGAACAAGTAAAAGTCACAGGGAGCTAAATCGGGCTAATAGGGAGGATGATCAAAGACAGGTATATTTTTGTCACTCAAAAACTGCTTTGCGGAAAAAGGAGAAAATTCATAAGAAATTTGATGTTGATTTGCTGTTCAATTTTTTCACCCGACATTATCGCGGCAACTCGTGTAGCGATTGCTGTGCAAATACTGACTGTGCTATTCACAGGATACACCTAGCCAGTCGGCAGTTTGAGAGGGCATGTAGGAGGGGATATAGTTCTAGGATTCACGTCCAGCCAACCTCCAGACGGTTTTCCAGGAGAGACCCAAGCCCAGTCCGGTTATTTTGTGTCTCACCTTGTATTTCTAACATACTTAACTATAAAATTTTCTGTCTACTTTCATTTTGTACTTCACTATATCTTCAAAAGACACATTAATTACTAATACATTAATATTAAACTAGAAAACAAATGAGCTACATAAACAATTCTTGGCTCAGTAAATTATCTAAAATAGGTCTTTCCCTGCTTTTCAAATGCATGGTGCTGGCACTAGGAACTAGATATAAACACAGTCATGTCAAGTACATCTCACTGCATCCAACAGAATGGGACAATGCAGGATGTTTGGGGCAGAGTTGGATGGTGGTGACGCAAAGTCCTAGTCTTACTCAGAGCTGATGCTGGGCTCAGTTAGTGTACTCACTGCGGCATCTAAACGAGGCATGACTGAATATTTGGGTCAAGGCCGGATATTGGAGATGCACAATTCCAGTCTCAATTTCAGTTCTTTTTATAGCTGATGTCACTCCTGGCTTGCCCCCTCCCCCCCTCACCAGGAAGGTGTCCAGGGGGCATCCTAACAGATACCCGAACAACCTCAACGGACTCCTCTCAATTTGGAGGAGCAGCGACTCTACTCCGAGTCTCTCCCGGATAACTGAACTCCTCACCCTATCTCTAAGGAAACGTCCAGCCACCCTGTGGAGAATACTCATTTCGGCCGCTTGTATCCGCGATCTTGCCCTTTCGGTCATTACCCAAAGTTTGTGGCCATAGGTGAGGGTAGGAACGTAGATCGACTGGCAAATAGACAGCCTCGCCTTTTGGCTCAGCTCTCTCTTCACCACGACGGACCCCGAGATACCTGAGCTCCTCCACTTGAGGCAGTACTGTGCTCCCAACCCAGAGAGAGCATTCCACCCTTTTCCAACTGAGAACCATGGCCTCATATTTAGAGGTGCTGACTCTCAGTGAGAGCTGGAGGTCACTGTCTGATGAAGCCAACAGAACCACATCATCCGCAAATAGCAGAGACGAGATTCTAAGGTCCGCGAACAAGACCCTCTCCCCTCCTTGGCTGCACTGTGCACAGTGTTGGTGAAGCACCGCTTTCCCCTCCCGAGGCGCCTGACGGTTTGCCAGAACCTTCTCGGTGCCGACCGAAAGTCGTTTTGCATGGCTTCCCCAAACTAGTCCCATGCCCAAGTTTTTGCCTCTGCAACAGCCGATGCCGCCACACACTTGGTCCGCCGATACCCCTAAGCTACCTCTGGAGTCCCACTGGTCAACCAGACCCGTTAGGACTCTTTCTTCAGCTTGACAGCCTCTCGAACCTTAGATGTCCGCCACCGTTTTCATGGATTGCCGCCACGAGAGGCACCGACAACCTTGCAGCCCCAGCTCCGTTCTGCTGCTTCGACAATGGAGGTTCAGAACATGGCCCATTCAGACTCAATGTCCTTCGCCTCCCTCGGAATGAGGTTGAAGTTCTACTGGAGGTGGCTGTTAAAGATCTTTCTGACCGGTTCCTCCGCCAGACGTTCCCAGCAGACCCTCATTATTCGTTTGGGTCTGCCTGGTCTGTCTGGCAACCTCTCCCGCCATCTGATCCAACTTACCACCAGGTGGTGATCACCATCTAATAAATAGTTATGTAATATTTGAACAGAAATGGTGCTCATTTTTGGGGCCACAGAACACTTAAAAATTTTCCATTTACATTGATTTTAAATTTGGTATTTTCTTCAAGAAACATTACAAAATGATTTCCAGGAATGTATTAGCTCCTTCCTAAAGCAAAAGAAGCCTGAACTCATTTTCTATTAGCATCCCCTTCACAGAATTAATATGCATCATTAAAACATACAGTTCATGCTGAAAATCTCTCAAGATGTGGTTACTCATCTTATACTTCAGTGATTGTAATACAACTCGCACACCAAGTGGCCTGAATTATTTTAAGTTTATAAAAACATTTTTGACTATACATAAAATAATGAGATTTTCTATATTTACTTTTACTTTTCATACAAATAATATCAGATACTTTAAAACATCTACTTGAGTTTTTTTCTCATGGGCAACTTTTAGTTTCATTTTACAGACAGGCATCTCTGTTTTTGCTCAAAGTATGGCTTTTGGGTACTTTATGCAGTACTGTCAAGAATACTTCATACTATTTAAAGACAAATGAATGATGTTTAACAATATTAATTTAAAAATACACTTAGTAGATTATTTTATTTTAGGCAAACATACAAACACCACCATTGCTTATTGCAATTGCCATGAAACACAATATTTGCAACACTCTCGTTATTAGATGGGAATTACTAGCCCTAAATACTTGGTTAAAGGCAAATCTGATTTATGTGTGTCTAGTATCATCAGCCTTCCACATCTTTAGAGTATTTTGTTTTTATTAAGTAAGACTGTTATTTTGCACTTAACATTTTTAAACCTACTTCTTAACAATAGCTATTTTCCAGTTTTTCTGATGTTAATGCTCACAGTTAGCTTTTTATTTCTCCTACTATATTAATTTGTGCTTAGCTTTGTAAATTCATTCTTTACATAGTCAAAAGTTTCAGTTATGATTTCACACATAGGATTTTGTCATAAACTGAAAGTACAGTTAAGAGTTTCAATCTCTGATTAATCCATTGCTAGAAAAAAAATTACAGTGGAACCTCGGTTCATGAACGTCCCGGTTCACGTACAACTCAGTTCACGACCAAAAAGCTCACCAAACTTTTGCCTCGGTTCACAACCACACACTCAGTATACGAACAAGCCAGTTTCCCTTGCCTGCCTGAGCTGAGAGAGAGAGAGAGAGAGAGAGAGAGAGCGCAAGAGAGAGCGAGCACGTGCCTGCTGGGGAGGAGGAGATTGCTGCACGTGTTTGCCTGCCTATCTGCAGGCTGTATGTGCTAGCGCACCATCCCCCCACCACAGGCAGCCTGAGAGAGAAAGAAAGACAGAGAGAAAGCGAGCGAGCTGCTGCAAGAGCTATGTTGATTGTTCTCCTTCCATTGGCTTCTAAGCAAGTGAAGAGTGGTGAGAAGAAAGTTTTGAAGAAAATTGAAATCGAAGTAAAGAAAGAAATTACAAGAGGTGGAAAAACTGTTTACCAGTTTACTCATTTACCAATCTGAGAACCCTTCTGCTTTCAAGCAGCACAATGTAAACAAAGCCAGACTGCCAGCAAACATAAAGGGTTGGGTCACAAGAACTTTGTTTTTGGAATGGCTGCATGAGGCTTTCACTCCCACCAGCTAAACAGCTAAAAGCACCAGAAACCCAAGAAATCACAAGAGAGAAAACACCTGAAGGAAAACACTTCATGCCAGAACTCGACTCATGCAAGGTTAGTTTTCTTGGTGGTTTTGTATTACGGATTTTTCAAAAGTTAATTTTTCGGTTCATAATGCGATTTGTTGCAAATGTTCGCTTTTTTCCTTGTGCTTAAAACTCATGAAAGTGTTTGCAGATGGAGTTTTTCATAGCGCGATTAGGTGCAATGTTACCGCTCTCTTTTTTCAAATGTTCCTTTTTTTCCGCTGTGCTTAAAACTCATTTTATAAAAAGTGTTTACAGCTGATCAGGCTTTAAGTTTAATAGCGTGATCTCCTGCAATCTTACTTTTTTGGTTGCTTGTGAGTTTTTTAAATGCACTTTGGATTTGGTCGATGTTCCTTTTTTTTCTGCTGTGTTTAAAACTCAGTTTAAAAAAAATGCTGCGCGAGCACCTGCTACAGAGAGATTAGAGAGCACAAGCGAGCAAGCGCAGAGAGAGAGAGAGAGAGAGAGAGAGCACGCAGCTGACATGGAAGGGATGGGGGGGATAGGGGTGGGTGGTGTGTGTGTGTGTGTGTGTGTGTGCTCGTGCTACAGAGAGAGAGAGAGAGAGAGAGACAGAGCGCGTGAGCCAGGCTGCTCCTGTAGCTGAGGGAGGGAGGGAGGGAGGGAGGGGCTTTGTTGGTGTGTGTGCTACAGAGAGAGAGCGCGAGCGAGCCAGCTTGTGTAGCTGAGCAGGGAGCCTGGGTGTTTTGTGTCAGTGTTATTCAATGTTTTTACATTAGTTTACTATTACACTGTGCATTCTATGGTGTAATTAACTATATTTGTGCTTAATCTTTACATATTTTTACATATTTACATACAGTTTGTACAGTCTGGAACGGATTAATTGTATTTACATACAATCCTATGGGGGAAACTGCTTCGGTTCACGACCAACTCGGTTTACGACCAAAGTTCTGGAACGAATTATGGTCGTGAACCGAGGTTCCACTGTAATTCCATAAGTCTCCACACAGTAGGCAAAATTGTCTAGATTTTTATTAGAAATGAAAACTAGCCATACATAGCTGAGTAACAATCCCTTTATCTTCCCAACTGATTTCTAGAGAATTACTTGTTTCATGAGTTTAGAATCTGCATTTACATCGTACATCATGGGGATTTTCCCTGCCTTTCATCTGTTGTTTTCTCTCTGTGCATTTTCAAAGTCCTAAAAAGCTCTCAGCACAACAAAAATAAAAATAATAATGTACATTGCAGACACTAAAGAATACGTACTTGATCTGGGCACAACCAAGAGGTACAGTCCATCTAAAGTTGCCACAACAGCATCACTGTATAGTTTCTTCCATGGAATCTTTAATGTGAGCTTCCCTAAAAAGAAAAATAAAGCTTAGCATGAAATATGAGGTGTGAAAATAATTTAAGTTATCTGTACAGTTGGCACAGTAGCTCTTGGGACGGAGATAAATTATACTGTGTTTATTATTTAGTCATACAAAAATAATTAGGTTTTTCACAGCAAAACAAAAACTAGACAGCTAAAACTAATGTTACTGTAAGATTTCGCAATCAAATAATCTGAAAACCAGTCCCCTATATGAAACAAAGCTGATGATTAGATTTCTGAATTCTACTGTAACATTTACATTGACTGAAAATTCACAAATCCTAAATCATATTTTGTGGGTAAATGGTGAATAAACCAATATTTTTATTTAATTTTTATGCAAAAAAGTTAAGAAAAATGTTAGGTCTACAATACTTTGTACACATATTGCCATATAGAATCTGTTTGTTTCTAATGTATCAATGATACTATTTGGCAAATACTTCCCTTTATATTCACATTACATAAAACAAAATCTACAGTTTTCTATTCACCTCAAAAAGACCCATATATCCTTATATTTTGTTAAGTCTACTTTATAGATTATAAAATACTATTACTTTACCTTGTGAAATTATGTGATTAATAGCAGTTTCCTCTTGACAAATAAGACCTCCTTCATATGACACTTCTTTTCTGGCAGTTTTAACAGTTAAAACTGTTAATAGTTTTAATAGTTTTGCTATTAATTAGAATTTATTTTTGAAAGTCTCTAAAGTCTTACCTGTCTACCACACTACTTGGTAGTTTATTCCAAATGTCTATGGTTCTCTTTGTAAAGGAAAACTTCCTAATGTTTGTGCGAAATTTACCCTTAACAAGTTTCAAACTGTGCCCTTATTTCAAAATAACTGTCTCGATTCACTGCACTAATTCCCTTCACAATTTTAAACACTTCAATCATGTCGCCACTTAATTTTCTTTTGCTTTAACTGAAATGGCTCAGCTCCTTTACTCTCTTCAGAATTCATCCCCAATAGCCCTGGAATCAGCGTAGTCACTCTTCTCTGGACCATTTCTAGCTCTGCTATGTCCTTTTTGTAGCCTGGAGATCAAAACTGCACACAGTAAATTAATGTTGTTCACCTGTCCAAATAAACCATTTAAAATTGCTGGAAGCCTTAACACACAAAGATTGTGTGCTGTCCTTGCAGCAACCACCAAAAAACATTACACAATATGTTGGCATGAGTTTGATCTGATTGAAGCATTGGTCACAAATTCATATCAGCTGACAAACTGGAGAATTCATCCATCTATCCATTATCCAACCTGCTACATCCTAACTACAGGATCACGGGGATCTGCTGGAGCCAATCCCAGCCAACACAAGGCACAAGGCACAAGGCAGGAAACAAACCCCGGGCAGAATGCACACACACACACACTACCACCCACACACCAAGCACACACTAGGGACAATTTAGAATAGCCAATGCACCTAACCTGCACGTCTTTGGACTGTGGGAGGAAACAAACTGGAGAATAACTTACGCAAATAGCATCAATAATGTATGGGGATATTTTTATTTACTTTGTTTTATTCCTTGGCATGGATGGAAGTACAAGTGCTCCATAACAAAGCAATATTTCCATAGTGGAAACTGGTCAAGTTCTCCTGGTCAAGTTCTCCTCAAGTTAAAAGTTTTTGAATTTTTTGAAGGTGAAGGTACAGTCCAAACACACATAGGCTAGATCCATTCTGTTTGTGTGCTTGTTCTGATGCTATAATCTATGGAAACATGAAGCCAGACCACTGTAATTTTGTAAAAGGTAAAACCATTTTTTGCAATTGTGATTTTCGTAATACTTTGTGGCAGGCAGACGGCCAGGACACCTCTATGCTGGGAGGACTAGGGGAGCAAGCATGGACACAGCATTACCTTCCCCAGAGCGTTAGATGGCAGCCCCCCAGGTTGCAGCTGTGTCTAGGACTCCCACAGGGCTCCATGGAAATTGGAGTTTGGTGCAGCCATGTTGGGATCCGTGGGCACAACCCTGGTGGGTGGACTGCAGCAACTGCTGAAACCTCACAGGCAGTTCTTCTACGTGCCTTATAAAGCAGCAACCGCTACTCCAGGCGCCAGAGTCTGAAAGAGGGAGATGAAGCTTGCCAGGAGGAGTGGAGGAGTAAAAAGAAAGAGAAGAAGAATTTGTGTGGTATGGTGCTTGTGATTTTGGGACTCTGCTAGACTTGTGGGAGACAGGGAAGATGTTTCAAACCCAGGAGAAAAAGAAAATAAAAACCGTGTGCTTTGAACTTGTGCCTTCTGCATGTATTTCTGTTGGGTTGGGTGGCTGGAATGCCCCTGTTGCTGCCACAACTTGTATGCATAATGTGCTTGCAGGTGTGGGTAGTTAGTTACCAACATGTTCTGTAAAATTCAGCAGCCATAAGCTTGGCCACAGTAAGAAAATTGAGACATCTGGGTGTGGGTGCATGCGTGACCCACCTACGTTCAATTTCTACAACAACAAATGTTGATGACTGTTCTGCCTTGATTGGCATCAGGTCACTAGGATTCCCTATCGCATCATTATTTGGCAAAATGCAGCAATGTAGATTTAAATGTTTTCTCTCCTCCCTGGCCATCAGACCTTTTTTCTATGTTAATTAATATTGCCTAATTTTATTTTTATATATGGTCTTTTTTCTCTTTCTTTCTCCTGTGAAAGCACTTTGAGCTACATCTTTGTATAAAAATGTGCTATATAAATATTGTTGTATTGCTATTGTTGTTATGTAAGTTGTGAGCCTTACAGCCACCAAATGACAAAAATCATAGTCTGCAACCATCAATATGTGACAATATCAAATCCAATTTAAAACCAAAACAGCTGCCAGATGAGAAGGACCATCCATAATAACACAGAAGGACTATGCTGACTACATACAGTATACTCTTCATAACTCAAACTCTGGTCTCTGTAGCTGTGCTCTACCAGCCCTGACCTCTAAGAGCCTTGGCACTTGGTGGACAAGGCAAGGCTGGCAAACAATTGAAACATTTTGCTAGCTACATACATACCTACATACATACAGTACAATCCCTCTTAACTGGCCACCTTGGGACTGGACACATGGCCGGTTAATCTGATGCATACTTTAGAAATATTTTTCTACATGAAAAATAGGTATGTACTGTACCTCTTCGACGTTCCTGAAGAAACCATATCCAGAAGGCTTCATCCACGATTTAGCACATGGGCTTTTTCTCGTACAATGAATGGACAGTGTGGTATAGCGGGTTCACAGCTCAAGTCAAAAAGGCCACTTTTTAAATAAATAATCGCCGTGCTTGCGGCTTAGCAAGGGGGCGTGGTATGTGTGGCCGATTGGTTCAGCGATCACGGAGCTGGAGTGACTGGTATTGAAAATGACTGACCGTCGAAAGGCAGCGGCAGTCGTAGAGGGTTTGGGCTGGTTTAGCCCCAGCATGAGCGCCCTGGCCGCTGGGGAAAGAACCCAAGTCTCGGTCCGGATGGAGCCCGATGTAGCCAGGGATCGGAGGGCTACTGGACCAGTGTAGAAGGCAGTGGCACCAGCAGGTAAGGCAACTCCCTTGTTGCGAAGCCTGATTGTTGTTTTTAAAGAACTTGTTTTTTTAAAAATAGATTTTAACTTCCACTAATTCACTAATTTTAATGGATTATTTATTTAAAGGCTTTTGATACACTGCACTTTTATTTAATTTGAACACTGTTTTGTTGTTTGCTGGTTTTAAAATACCTCTGACCTTCCAGGAAAGAAGGAAGTGCATACATATAAAGAAGAACTCAAGATTAAAAAAAAAAAATTTTTTTTTAATAAATTTTATTGTAATGACTCCATACAAATCAATCAATTTTTACAAAAAGTAGGACTGAGAACAAGTCGACCCCCACCCCTGAGAGAAAGAGCAAGGCCAACGGAGTAAAATTTAAGGTTTGTAAACATACCTAAAATGATAAGTTTGATAAGCCAATAGAGCTGAATGGAGAAGAAAAAGAAATGTAGAAATAATTGCTTCCTCTGTGCTTTAAGAGCTTATTCTAAAATATTGCTGATTAGATCCTGCCATGTTTTGAAAAAAATATATATATACAGTGCATCCGGAAAGTATTCACAGCGCATCACTTTTTCCACATTTTATGTTATAGCCTTATTCCAAAATGTATTAAATTCATTTTTTTCCTCAGAATTGTAAACACAACACCCCATAATGACAACGTGAAAAAAAGTTTACTTGAGGTTTTTGCAAATTTATTAAAAATAATAAAAACTGAGAAATCACATGTACATAATAATTCACAGCCTTTGCTCAATACTTTGTCGATGCAACTTTGGCAGCAATTACAACCTCAAGTCTTTTTGAATATAATGCCACAAGCTTGGCACACCTATCCTTGGTTTCGCCCATTCCTCTTTGCAGCACCTCTCAAGCTCCATCAGGTTGGATGGGAAGCGTCAGTGCACAGAGCCATTTTCAGATCTCTCCAGAGATGTTCAATAGGATTCAAGTCTGGGCCACTCAAGGACATTCACAGAGTTGTCCTGAAGCCACTCCTTTGATATCTTGGCTGTGTGCTTAGGGTCGTTGTCCTGCTGAAAGATGAACCGTCGCCCCAGTCTGAGGTCAAGAGCGCTCTGGAGCAGGTTTTCATCCAGGATGTCTCTGTACATTGCTGGAGTCATCTTTCCCTTTATCCTGACTAGTCTCCCAGTTCCTGCCGCTGAAAAACATCCCCACAACATGATGCTGCTACCACCACCATGCTTCACTGTAAGGATGGTATTGGCCTGGTGATGAGCAGTGCCTGGTTTCCTCCAAACGTGACGCCTGGCATTCACACCAAAGAGTTTAATTTTTGTCTCGTCAGACCAGAGAATTTTGTTTCTCATGGTCCGAGAGTCCTTCAGGTGCCTTTTGGCAAACTCCAGGCGGGCTGCAATGTGTCTTTTACTAAGGAGTGGCTTCCGTCTGGCCACTCTATCATACAGGCCTGATTGGTGGATTGCTGCAGAGATGGTTGTCCTGAAAGGTTCTCCTCTCTCCACAGAGGACCTCTGGAGCTCCAACAGAGTGACCATCGGGTTCTTGGTCACCTCCCTGACTAAGGCCCTTCTCTCCCGATCGTTCAGTTTAGATGGCCGGCCAAATCTAAGAAGAGTCCTGGTGGTTTTGATCTTCCACTTACTGATAATAGAGGCCACTGTGCTCAATGGGACCTTCAAAGCAGCAGAAATGTTTCTGTAACCTTCCCCAGATTTGTCCCTTGAGACAATCCTATCTCAGAGGTCTACAGACAATGCCTTTGACTTCATGCTTGGTTTGTGCTCTGACATGAACTGTCAACTGTGGGACCTTATATAGACAGGTGTGTGCCTTTCCAAATCATGTCCAATCAACTGAATTTACCACAGGTGGACTCCAATTAAGCTGCAGAAACATCTCAAGGATGATCAGGGGAAATAGGATGCACCTAAGCTCAATTTTGTGTTTCAGAGCTGTGAATACTTATGTACATGTGATTTTATTTTTAATAAATTTGCAAAAACCTCAAGTAATTTTTTTTCATGTTGTCATTATGGGGTGTTGTGTGTAGAATTCTGAGGAAAAAAGTGAATTTAATCCATTTTGGAATTAAGCTGTAACATAACAAAATGTGGAAAAAGTGATGCGTTCTGAACACTTTCCAGATGCACTGTATACTAGCCATGTGCGCCCAACTACGTTGCGCGTGTTAAAGTTGTCTGTTAAGAGCTCCCTGTTTAAACGCGGCTGCCAGTCGTGAACTGGGCCCTTCGTCGCACATCATTATGATCTTTTATAAGGGAAACAAAATTACAAAAGAATATTGGATATTGATTTGATAGGAATGGCCTACTCAGAATAACTATCCGAATCATAATTATGTGGTGGTATAGGAGCATTTCTGCTTCTGTCCATTCACAGTCCGTCTCGTTTTCACGACACTGTCGTTTCCTCTCACGATCTCTTCTCAACCTTTCTCCGATCTCACAAGTTGCTTTATGGCAATCCAAAGAGTAAGGCAATAAACATGGAACAATGGTTATAAAAGGGGGACACATAGGTATCTAGGCTCTTTAAAGCATAAATACGGATCACTTCACTGACATGTGAGCAAGCCCCTGTGAGACGCGGTGCACTCGCCGGCTACAACGCAACAATAATAATTTCCGGAACATGCTGTTACGTTGTCATTCATTTTACCCACTGTCTGTCTTTCATTCATATGTTACATAGGCACGTACCTTTTATCATTGGCAATCTCATTCACAACCCAGCCTCAGAAGCTAACCAGCCTAACACTGTCCACCACGTCTTTCGTTATTCCGGCACATTGTTGACATCCGTGAGTAACAACAGCGTACTAAATTGGAAGGTGGTCTACGCATGTATGGATTTAGCGGATAAACTAAGATCAAGATCTAAATGAAGATCTCTTTAGATAATTTAAAGCACAACAATTTGTTTAGTTTGAATGTCTGTGTTTTGAGGTGTGACTGGCGTACTACAGTCTTCAGTAGTATAAGCCTGGAGGAGATTCTTAATGCAATGCCTATGTTTTAGCTGTCTCTCTACTGCCATCTAGTGCTTCTTCTTCTAATTCATTCAAGGGCAAACAAAGATCAAGATCCAAATGAAGATTATATATAGAGATATATTTAGAAGAAATATATATATATATATATATATATATATATATATATATATATATATATATATATATATATATATATATATGTATATGTATACTAATGAAAGGCAAAGCCCTCACTGACTCACTGGCTCATTACTAATTCTCCAACTTCCCGTGTGGGTGGAAGGCTGAAATTTGGCAGGCTCATTCCTTACACCTTACTTACAAATGTTGGGCAGGTTTCATTTAGAAATTCTATGCGTAATGGTCATAACTGGAACCTATTTATCTCCATATACTGTAATGGAGTTCAGCTCGATGGCCGTGGGGGGGCGGAGTTTCGTGTGACATCATCACGCTTCCCACGTAAACACGTGCACTGACTGTGAGCGCAGTACGTAGAAAACAAGGAAGAGCTCCAAAAAGCGCTGAAGAAAACATGCATTATACAATTGAGAAGGCAGTGAAACAATAAGAAGCGAGCGAGTGACACATACAAGCATATTCATAAGTGCAGCTACTGCGGAAAAAAGCATGGTGTAAACCGTAAGTTTAAATTAAGTTTATAGACACGCTCCCACTGCCGTTTCTCATGCACAGTGATGCATACAAGCATATTCATGACTGCAGCTACTTCGGAAACAAAGCACGGTGTAAACCTAAAGTTTAAATTGAGTTCATAGACATGCTGCCGCTGGCGTTTGTCATGCCCACGACTAATGCGGGATACAAGTTTAATGAGAGGACGCAGGGTATAAACGAGAGTTTTGATCACTTTGTAACAAAGTTAAAATTGCGGGTGAAGGGCTGTGCTTATGCAAATTCAGAGAAACTGTGTTTGTGGGGGGATTGACAGTTGAGATGGGTGGGGGAGTGATGTCATCCTCTCCCCTCCCATTCACCTCATTTCGCTCTGAGTTGAGCTCCGCAGCTAACGCGGTCTTGCAGAAGCAACTTTGTCACGCTGCCACCAAATACTCACAGAAAAATCCGCAAGTTAATACACACGCTGTCTCTAGAGATTCTCCACACTGAATGTATTCCTCGCATCCCCGTAACATCATCTGATCTCTCATTTCAATTCAGATGCCTCCAATTTCCAGTAAAGCTCTGCTTCGCGATGAGAAGTAAGAAGTCTCAGGGACAGACCCAACAAAAATTTGCCATGGATTTCAGGCAAGATTGCTTTTCTCCTGGACAACTATACGTTGCATTCTCAAGAGTGAGCTTGCGCAGCTTCGTCATATTACAACCAGAGTGCTGAACTGACAACGTGATATATAAAGAGAACTATAATAATCGTAATAAACGAACAATAAAACAGCGGAGAACCCGTGGATTAAATAAAAAGGCAGCTTTCTTGGCAAAACAAGGAAAGAGGATGGCTTTATATGTCGTTCGTTTATAAAGCAGCAGGGAAGCTGTGTGAAGGCAGCTACACAAAAAAACAGCAGATCGCCACACGCTGAATGTATTCCTTGCATCACCGTTATACCTTCTGATCTCCCATTTCAATTCAAATGCCTCAAATTTCCAGTAAGACTCTGCTTCGCGATGACAATTAATAAGTCTCAGGGACACACCCCACAAAAGGTTGCCACTGATTATGGCAACATTGCTTTCCTCCTGGACAAAACTAGGTGTTGAATTCTCAAAAGTAATCTCAGTGCACAGCTTGGTCATATTACAACCGGACTGCTGAACTTACAATGTGGTATACACGGGTATTTTGCTATATACAGTGTGTGTGTGTGTGTATATATATATATATATATATATATATATATATATATATATATATATATATATATATATATATATATATATATATATAGACTATCATCTCTTCGGTCCACTTAAGGAATTTTTAGGGGGAAAGAAATTCAAGCCAAATGAAGTGGTTATTGATGCTGTGCCAAGTTTCCATAGCTTGATAGATCTGAGGACGGGAGAGGACACTGGCGTTGAATGTTCGCCGCTTCTCCCTCTGAGTCTGAGTTTGTAGTATTGTTTGTCGTGGATTTTACGCATTTTTTATCAAATTTTTGTTGTCTATTCACCTGTTGTCTGGACTTTGTTTTTATTGTTTGCAGTGGATTCTACGGATTTTTATCAAGATTTTGTGTCTACTCACCTGCCGTCGGGAAATTCTGCTTTACCGTTTGTTGTGGATTTTGCGGCATTATCTAAATGGTATATTTTTCTCCCTCTTCAGTTGGAATGGTGCTCAGCTATTCCAGTTTACAACTTCGCCGACTAAATCCAGTAACCACTCCTGGAATTAACATCCACATCATTAAAGAACTTGGACTTCTTCGCCGTCCTCGTTACATTCATAGAGGCTCTGGTCGGAAGTTCATTTTCAATAAACAGCAAAAGTGCTCTGCTACTAACATTCCATCCTTTTGGTCACCTGTCGCACGTGTGATGCGTCATCAGAGCACCGTTGTTTCAAATACTATAAACATTAGAAGTATCACGAGATCTCTTCACTCTTGCGTGGGAAGCAACCGAGCCATTGTGAGAAATACCGCGAGATCCTTACATCCCCGGCTGGATTTATTTTGTGGAGCAGATTCCATGCTGCATGGAGTGGATTTTAATGTTTTGAGACCTGTACTGAGATTTACTCCAAAATCGCTGGTCAAATTTGAATTGTTTAATACTCAATCCATCAGCAATAAATCCTCACTGATTGAAGAACACATCAGGGAGAAGGGACTTGACTTCATGTGTCTAACAGAAACCTGGCACCAGTCAGAGGCTTACTCTGCCTTAAATGAAGCATGTCCATCTGGCTACAGTTATTTGGAAGCAGCTCGCAGCACTGGGCGTGGTGGTGGTTTAGCCATCATCTATCGCCAGGTAATGGGGTGTCCCCTATTTCGTTACCTGTAACATCTTCCTGCAGTGTCTTGCATTTAAATGCAAGCCCCTTTTCCCATGACTGTTCTTCTTATCTATCGACCTCCAAAACCTAACTCTGCTTTTATTCCGAAATGACTGATCTTCTCACAACATTGTGTGCCACCTCTGCCAACATCATAATCCTGGGAGATATAAATATTCATATTGATAATCCTAAAGGTTATCTCACTGTTGATTTTCTTGAGTTGTTAGATTCCCTCAACTTACAACAATATGTTGATGTCCCCACACACTCTAGGGTCATACACTTGACTTGGTTATTTCAAACTTTGCTTTAATTAGTAAGTTACAGGTTTATGATCTTGGTATTTCAGACCACAAAGTAGTGTCAATGGAGCTACCCTTTTTCTCCCCTCGTACCAAACCAAACCGGCAGATTCATTTTAGAAATTTGAAGAACATCAATGTGGATGCCTTGGCCCTGGACCTTAAACTTCTTTCCACTGATCTTACCAGTTCCAGCTCTGTTGATGACCTCGTTGATCTCTACAACCAGTCTCTGAGCAGTCTCCTTGACTTTCATGCCCCTTTAACGCGTCTAGGTCCGTCTCATTTTCGTGCTCAGCACCATGGTACACCTGCGAGCTGCGAAAAATGAAAGGCTGGGCGTGTCCTTGAGCGACGGCTCAAGGCTTCTGGGTTGACTGTTCACAAACAGGCCTATAGGGAACATAGAAGGGCGTATGCGGAAGCTTTGAAGGTTGCACGGTCCAGATTCTATTCTACCATCATTACAAATAGCTCCAGGGATCCAAAAACTTTTTCTACTATAAATCATCTTCTTAAACCTCCTTCATGTGCTCATTCCGAGGCCACTGATGAGAGGTGTAATCTGCATATCAATTTTTTCAGACAAAAGGTTTATAACATTCGCTTAAACCTCTCTACCATGGATTTTCTGTTATCCTCAACTGTCGACCCGCTGCCTGAGACTGTCCAGCCCCTTTGCTCCTTCTCTGTTGCCACACGGGAAGAGGTGGAGGACGTCATCAGGAAAATGAAACCGTCTACCAGTTCCCTGGACCCTTTTCCCTCAGCCTTGCTGAAGGCCAACATTTCTGCTATTTCTACACTTATCACCAGGATTATAAACCAATCCCTTTTGGTTGGCCATATTCCATCAGCACTAAAAACTGCTGTCATCAGACCACTACTAAAAACCCACCCTGGATCTGGAAGTTCTGTCTAACTATAGACCCATCTCTAATCTTCCATTTCTTTCTAAAGTTCTGGAAAAAATAGTTGCAGTACAACTTCGTGATCATCTCAAACTGAATAGTCTGGATTTCGCCCTGGCCATAGCACCGAAACAGCCCTGGTCAGGGTCACAAATGACCTTCTGATGTCAGCAGATACTGGTTCTCCTTCTTTACTCATTCTCCTTGACCTGACAGCTGCTTTTGATACAATTGATCATGATATTCTTCTTCACCGTCTGCAATACACCCTTGGACTTTCAGGAACTGTTCAAAATTGGTTTACATCTTATTTGACCGGTAGAACTGAGTATGTCGCACTTGGCAGCGCAAAATCTCACACCCATAATGTTACCTGTGGTGTTCCACAGGGCTCTGTGTTGGGCCCCATCCTTTTCAACATTTATATGCTCCCCCTTGGAAGTGTCATTAGCAGACATGGTTTTTCTTTTCATTGTTATGCCGATGACACTCAGCTTTATCTTAGGACTACTCCCACCTCCTCTACTGCTCCTCTGCCAACATCTGCACTGACTATTTGTTTGGAGGAAATAGAGGCATGGATGAGGCTCAACTTCCTTCAGCTAAACAGATCTAAAACAGAAGCCATTTTAGTTGGCACACCACACCAGCTTCGTTCCACTACCATCACCAGTATCACCTTTCTAGAAAAAGATACCTCTTTCTACATTTGTTACAAACTTGGGTGTTAAAATGGATTCTCAACTAACTTTTGACACCCACATTAAACATCTCTGTAAGTCATCTTTTCACCATCTCAGGAACATTGCTAAACTCCGTCCAACAATTACCCTGGCAGATGCAGAGAGGCTTGTCCATGCCTTTGTCTCGTCCAGGCTGGATTACTGTAATGCGCTCCTCATTGGGATTCCTGGCAAGAGTATCCAGAGACTCCAGTACATTCAGAACAGCGCTGCCAGGATCCTGATGAGGGTGCGAAAGTATGACCACATCACTCCTATCCTGAAAACCCTTCACTGGCTCCCTGTACCACTTAGAATTGAGTACAAGGTTTCCTCCTTACCCATCAGTGCATTTATGGATCTGCTCCCTGTATTTACAGGAACTCCTTATCCCTCATACTTCCTCACACACCCTCCGCTCTGTGCATACCAACACTCTTCAAGTTCCCAGAACTAAACTTAGCAGTATGGGTGATAGAGCCTTTTCTTGGTGGCCGAGGCTGTGGAATTCCCTCCCCGACTACTTGAGAGCCCCACAGTCGATTGATGCCTTCAAACGAAGCCTAAAAACTTATCTTTTTAGAAAGGCTTTCTGTTAAATTATTTCTATAGATTTTTTTGTTTGTTAATTTTATTCTTCTTTTGTAGCACTTTGAGATTGTTAAATATAAAGCTATATAAATAAAATCTATTATTATTTTATTTATATATATATATATATATATATATATATATATATATATATAAACTGCTCAAAAAAATTAAAGGAACACTTTGAAAACCCATCAGATCTCAATGGGGAAAAAGAAATCCTCCTGGATATCTATACTGATATGGACTGGGTAATGTGTTAGGAACGAAAGGATGCCACATCGTTTGATGGAAATGAAAATGATCAACCTACAGAGCCCTGAATTCAAAGACGCCCCAAAAATCAGAGTGAAAAAATTATGTGGCAGGCTAGTCCATTTTGCCAGAATTTAATTGCAGCAGCTCAAAATTGTACGCAGCACTTTGTATGGCCCCTGTGTTCTTGTATACATGCCTGACAGCATCGGTGCATGCTTCTAATGAGATGACAGATGGTGTTGTGGGGGATCTCCTCCCAGATCTGGACCAGGGTATCACTGAGCTCCTGGACAGTCTGAGGTGCAACCTGGTGGCATTGGATGGACCAAAACATAATGTCCTAGAGGTGTTCTATTGGATTTAGGTCAGGAAAGTGTGGTGGCCAGTCAATGGTATCAATTCCTTCATCCTCCAGGAACTGCCTGCATACTCTCACCACATGAGGCCAGGAATTGACGTGCACCAGGAGCCACTGTACCAGCATAGGGTCTGACAATGGGTCCAAGGATTTCATCCTAATACCTAATGGCAGCCAAGGTGCCTTTGTCAAGCATGTAGCGATCTGTGTGACCCTCCATGGATATGCCTCCCTATACAATCATTAACCCACCACCAAACTGCTAAAGCTGAATGATGTTACAGGCAGCATAATGTTCTCCATGGCTTCTCCAGACCCTTTCACTTCTGTCACGTGCTCAGGGTGAACCTGCTCTCATCTGTAAAAAGCACAGGGCACCAGTGGTGCATCTGCCAATTCTGGTATTCTATGGCGAATGCCAATCGAGCTGCATGCTGCTGGGCAGTGAGCTCAGGGCCCATTAGAGGACATGGGGCCCTTGGGTCACCCTCATGAAGTCTTTCTGGTTGTTTGGTCAGAGGCATTCACACCAGTGGCCTGCTGGAGGTCATTTGTAGGGCTCTGGCAGTGCTCATCCTGTTCCTCCTTGCCCAAAGGAGCAGATACTGCTCCTGCTGATGGGTTATGGACCTTCTATGGCCCTCTCCAGCTCTCCTAGAGTAACTGCTTGTCTCCTAGAATCTCCTCCATGCCCTTGAGACTGTGCAGGGAGACACAGCAAACCTTCTGGCAATGACACGTATTGATGTGCCATCCTGGAGAAGTTGGACTACCTGTGCAAACTCTGTAGGGTCCAGGTATCGCCTCATGCTACCAGTAGTGACACTGACTGTAGCCAAATGCAAAACTAGTAAAGAAACAGTCAGAAAAGATGAGGAGGGAAAAATGTCAGTGGCTTCCACCTGTTAAACCATTCCTGTTTTGGGGGTCATCTCATTGTTGCCCCTCAGGTGCATCTGTTGTTAATTTCATTAACACCTCAGCAGCTGAAACTAATTAACAACCCCCTCTGCTACTTAACTGACCAGATTAATATCCCATAAGTTTCATTGACTTTATGCTATACTCTGATTAAAAAGTGTTCCTTTAATTCTTTTGAGCAGTATATATATATATATACATATATATACATATATACATACATACATATATATACATTTATATATATATATATATATACATATATACATACATACATATACATTTATATATATATATATATATATATATATATATATACATACATACATATATATACATTTATATATATATATACATATATACATACATACATATATATACATTTATATATATATATATACATATATACATACATACATATATATACATTTACATATATCTATACTAATAAAAGGCAAAGCCCTCACTCACTCACTCATCACTAATTCTCCAACTTCCCGTGTGGGTGGAAGGCTGAAATTTAGCAGGTTCATTCCTTACAGCTTCCTTACAAAAGTTGGGCAGGTTTTATATCGAAATTCTACGCGTAATGGTCATAACTGGAAGCTGTTTTCTCCATTTACTGTAATGGAGATGAGCTTGAACGTGGGGCGGAGTTTAGTGTGACATCATCACGCCTCCCACGTAATCACGCAGTACATAGAAAACCAGGAAGACCTCGAAAAAGCGCTGAAGAAAACATGCATTATATAATTGAGAAGGCAGCGAAACAATAAGAAGCGAGCGAGTGACATATACTACCATATTCATGAGTTCTGCTACTTCTGAAACAAAGCACGATGTAAACCTACACTTTAAATTAAGTTCATAGACAGGCTGCTGCTGGCGTTTGTAATTTAGTGCCTGCCCATATAAGGCTGTCCGTCAGCGGCAATCCAATAGCAAACTCCCACTAAATATTCACGGGTGAAGGACTGTGTTTATGGAGAGGAAGATGAGATGGTCAGGGTGGTGTTTGACACAAACTCAAGCGAAACTGCGAGAGAAAGTTTTAAGTGCCAGGACTAAGGTAACATTAAATACAGCCATGGACATAGCGAGATGGCACCAGCACAGCTGGGGAACCTTCGATGCATGTACACCGAAAGCGGCTCACGTGAACTGACGCGAGTGCACAGATAAAAGGCAACAGTTCCAAAGAGCGCTGAACAAAAACCGAATTACACAATTGAAAAGGCAGCAAAAAATATGAAGCGTCTAATAAGCATATTCATAAATCCAGCTACTGCGGAAACAAAGCACACGGTGGAAAAAGTCAATATCCCGAAAAAGGAAGACAGTGAAAAAAAAACCCGTGCATGCAGTGTGTCAGGTCTCAGATAAAGAAGAAGACGAGCTGTTTATTGATGCAGTAAAAGCGAATCGATGAATGAAACCTGTCATCTTTACAGCGATTGACAAACACGGAATGTAACTTGAACACAACACATCCTACAAATACGAACCTGATTGAAAGAAATAATGATAATCAAATCCTTGATGACAGCAACACTCAGTAACACTCACAAAACAAATACTGTATATTGACAGTCATGTTACGTTATTTTAAAATGTTCCCTTTTCTTTTCTAGCTTTTTAACACACTACTTCTCATGCGGGTGTATATATATATATATATATATATATATATATATATATATATATATATATATATATATATATATATATATATATATATATATATATATATATATATATATATATGTATGTATGTATGTATGTATGTATGCCGATCTACATACTCGAATAATGGATACTTAATTCACCATCAATGATTGTTTTGGTAAAGCCATACTCAGTGTATTCATTAGATGAACGGTAAAAAAGTAACAGCGAGGGGAGGATGCAGGCTGTAGTGCTTGCGTCAACTCTATTTGAATTAGCGATCACATTTGAAAAATATATCTTTTCAAGTTCTATTTAGTCCATATGTGTCAAACTCAAGGGCCGCGGGCCACATCCGGCCTGGCGTGTAATTATATCCGGCCCGAGATCATTTTATATACTGTATTATTGTTATTAAAGCCGGGTATATGAAGCGCTGGTAACACAATAAACTACAGATCCCATAATGCAGCGCTTCAGCCGCCTTGCCGAACAAGTTATTGTGAAGCTAGCTCACGATGCTGAAGAGAAAAGTTGATTCTGAAAATAGAGCATTTAAAAACCGATGGGAGGCTGAGTATATGTTTACTGAACCCGTGTGTCTCATTTGTGGAGCTAATGTGGCTGTAATTACAGAATTTAATCTAAGACGGCACTATGAGATAAAACATCAGGGTAACCTGAATGCAATGCAGAAGATACAGAAAGCACCATAATTAAATAAGAATCTGACACTTCAGCGGACGTTTTAACCCGTGCACAATCACAAAGTGATTTCAAGTGAAGCTGCTTTTATGGGAGACACAAATGCACCAGTTCACCTTGCCCCACTTTCCCTGTTGCCAAGATTTGTTAAACCAAGTCGTCACTACGGTGTTCCAAAATACGCACTTTGCTGATAAACTGAGCGCACTGCGCACTGAGTTTGCACGGCGCTTTGGTGACTTTGAAGAACAAAAAAAGTCCGTCTACATCGCGGCTCGAACCTTGTGCATGTTTGGTAGCACATATCTGTGTGAGAAGCTCTTCTCAGTGATAAAGACTAACAAAACAGCACACAGGAGTCGCCTCACTGATGAGCACCTGCAATCCATCCTGAGAATCTCCACAACACAGAACCTCACACCAAACAGAAGCGAACTTGTGGCCAAAAAAAGATGCCAGGCGTCCAGCTCTAAAATGACATATGAGCAAAGACAACTGAATGATTTGATTTGTTATTGCGTAAGAAGCGGGAGTCAACCGTTTTAACAAACAGTGTATTGCACTGATCTAAATAGCTGTGTGTGTGTATATATGTAGATATGTGTATGTATATATATATATATATATATATATATATATATATGTATATGTATTATGTGTATATATATGTGTGTATATATGTGTGTATATATGTAGATATATATGTATGTACATATGTGTATATGTATAGATAGATATGTATATATATATATATATATATATATATATATATATATATATATATATGTTTATGTGTGTGTGTGTAAATATATATATATATATATATATATATATATAGACAACACTACTCATCACTCACAACAGTGACAAAACAATTACATTGACAATCAGGTTACGCTTATTTTCAAAATGTTTCTTTCTTTTCATTGCTTCTTTAACACACTACCTCTACGCTAGTGGCTGGTATTTTGTATAGTATATATATATATATATATATATACATATACATATATATATACACACATATACATATATATATATACATATACATATATATATATACATATATATATATATATACATACACATATATATATATACATATATATATATATATATATACATACACATATATATATATATATATATATACATATACATATACATATACATATACATATACATATACATATATATATATATACATATACACACATATATACATACATATATACATATGTATACACACACATATATATATACATATATATATATATATATATATATATATACATATATATATATATATATATATATACATACATATATATACACATATATATATATACACATATATATATATACACATATATATATATATATACATATATATATATATATATATATATATATATATATATATATATATATATATATATATATATATGTATATATATATATGTGTGTATCTATATCTATATATCTATATATATATCTATATATCTATATATATAGATATATAGATATATATATATATAGATATATAGATATAGATACACACACATATATATATAACTTTTTCAACTGTGTGCTTTGTTTCCGCAGTAGCGGCACTTATGAATATGCTTGTATGTATCAGACCGCTTTATATTTTTTTTTGCTGCCTTCTCAATTGTGTAATTCATTTTTTATTCAGCACTCTTTAAAACTGTTGCTTTTTGTCTGTGCACAGCGTTAGTTCACGCGAGCCGCTCGGTGTACATGCATCGAAGTTTCTCAGCTGTGCTGGTGCCATGTCGTGCGATGTCCACGGCTGTATGTAATGTTAGCTAAGACCCGGCACTTAAACGTTTCTCTCGTAGTTTCGCTGAGTTTGTACCAAACATCACCATGACCATGTCATCTTCCTCTGCATAAGCACAGTTCTTCACCCGTGAATATTTAGCGGCAGTGTTTCTATTGGATTGCCGCTGACGGACAGCCTTATATGGGCAGGCACTAAATAACATCGAGCAGAAGTCTATTATAGTATATGGACGAAAAAATAGGTTCCAGTTATGACCATTACGCATAGAATTTCGAAATGAAACCTGCCCAACTTTTGTAAGTAAGCTGTAAGGAATGAGCCTGCCAAATTTCAGCCTTCCACTAACACGGGAAGTTGGAGAATTAGTGATGAGTCAGTGAGTCAGTCAGTGAGTGAGTGAGTGAGTCAGTGAGGGCTTTGCCTTTTATTAGTATAGATATATAATCTCTATATGGTCCTTTGTTCAAAAGTTTGGTTGTTAGGTAATGCCTGGATATCCAGAAATGTCCCTGTGATGTTACAAGTCTGGCCTTGATCATCTTATCAGATATGCTGTGGAGTTTGCAATCTACAGAGATGACTCCATTAGGAAAACAGACTTTTTAGGTGACATCAAGTGTCTGATCCTGGCTTTTAAGCCAGGAACATGTTCTACACATAGCTAAACATGGATAATCTCAGTCTGTCATATATTCTCCAGATACTGTACTTACAAAAATGCAATATTTCTAACAGCTATTTGTATTTGAATATTTGGTAATGTTCATTTGAATTCATCACCTTAACGTGTACATTTAAAAAAATGGAAAATAAGACAAACATGAACATGAAAATAGAGAAGCACAAGTTGCAGCAAGAGAAAACACTAAAAACATGGTCTACAAACATATCAAAATGTGCAGTGTATACCAAAAAAATTACTTGTCATATCCACTGTGTTCTTCATTCCAGATATGTCTAAGTTTTAAAACCTGAATAGCTTATTGTAAAGCCTTCGATTGCCTTTCTAAAAAAATAGTTTAATGAGAACTGGTCACAGAAATTCTCTCTTTTTACTAGCACTGTACTGAATTTTCATCTCAGCAAACGAGACATAAAGCAGGGAATAACAAAACTTGATGAAACTGCCTTCTCATTCTATTCACAAAGAGGAAGCAAAAATAGCAGAGAACAAAAATAATGAAGATGAGTTCTGTAATGAAAATAGAGGCTGCAGAACATTTTGTTTCGTGATTTGGCAGAAGAAAATACAATTATACACTTAATGCAGCACAAAACAACATCTATTTAACTACTCCTACAGTAGTTCTGCTTTGAAAATAATTTAATATTAAAAAGAAAAATTGAATTTCCCATTACACCTCTATCAAAAGTAGATAGTGTAAAAGAAGTCAATGTATAAGAAAAACTCTATGCAGCCATCTACTCAAAAGGTACATATAGTTTCCTCTTCTTACCTCATTATTGGTTTGCCTTTATCCCATCTTAGCTCATATCACTTAAACTGGTGATATACAGTATCTACACACACCCTGAATGCAATCACAACCCTTTGAATTTACTGTGGAAATCCTGTTTATTTAATTGCAAGGACATGGTGAGCCACGGCTAATTGGGCAGAACTGAATCCCAAGACAAGAACCAACTTGCATGAAATAACAGTATATCACAGGGAACACTGGTCAAAGGTATATAATCAAACTGCAGATATTTACTTTTACCAAGTTGAGTAAGTGTTAAAGGATGGAAGAGATCATTAAAGTATATTTTTTAGAACTCTCTAAGCTTGAGGGAGCTGACAGTCATGTGATTTGTGCAAGTTTAAAGTATTTTGGAGCAGTTGTTAAATATTTTCCCAATTTACTACCGCAAGTTTATACATCGAACAGACCTCTATATTTATCTACCCAATTAATTACCTACTCCTTAACTGCACTATATTTACATTAAAAAAAATGTAAAAATAAAAAACTTACCAATGTGACCTTCTTTAACTTTAAAAGGTACATCAAATTCACTCTAAAAGAGAATAGATAACATTTAGCAAACAACTACTTACTAGTGCCAACATAGATAATAGTAATAATTCATTTTATTTATAAAGCACTTTACATTTGTAGTTATCCTCAAAGTGCTACATAAAAAAATGTAAACAAAGACCAGCAAGATAAAAAACAAAGATAAAACAATAATTAGAGGCAATTTTGTTAATATGCTTTCCTAAATAGAAAAGTCTTTAACTGATTTTTAAAACAGCCCACAATCTGCTGTGTTCTCAGGCTCTCTGGTAGGGCATTCCAGAGCCGTGGGGCAGCAACTGCAAAGGGTTGGTCACCCATTGTACAAAGTTTGGTCATAGGGGGGCAAAGGCAGTAGGTATTTGCAAGATGAAGGTTTCTTGTAGTGGATTGTAATATAAGAAGTTCCTTAAGGTATTGTGGAGCATTTCCATAGATACAGTGGTGAGTCAGCAAACAAAGCTTGTATTCAATACGGAGGTGAATATGGAGCCAATGAAGTGACCAAAGGATTTGTGAAATATGTTTATATTTCACACCCTCGTTAGGATCCTTGCAGCACTATTTTGGATTTGTTGGAGCTTTTGATGGCTCTTGCTGGGGATTCCAATGAGGAGTGCATTACAATAGTCCAGCCTGGAGGAGACAAAGGCATGAACCAGCTTTTCAGCAACACAAAGGGAAAGGCAGGGACAGAGTTTGGCTATGTTTTGAAGATGAAGGAATGCAATTTTACAGAGGTGATGGACATGTGTATCAAATAAAAAATGTGAGTCTAATTTGACACCCAAATTAGTAACAGAAGGGGAGAAAGTAATGGTATGGCCAGAAAAGAAAATACAATTTACGGAGGAACAAAGTTGATGGGGGGGGTACCAATTAAAAGAGCTTCAGTTTTGGTGCTGTTCAGCTTAAGAAAATTCTTGCACATCCAAGACTCAATTTCATCCAAGCAAAAGAAAAGAGTTGGAGGTGTAAAAGAAGTCAAATCCAGTCTCACATAGAGCTGCGTATCATCCACATAGCAATGGAATAAAACTCCATGCCTGCGGATGATGTGACTTAGGGGTAGCACATAGACATTAAAAAGCGTTGGCCCAAGGACTAATCCTTGTGGGACCCCACAGGTGACAGTGTGGGTATGAGATTTAGAATCCCCCAGGGCCACATACTCAGCCCTATCTGTAAGACGGACTCGAACCATTCGAAAAGAATGCCAGAAAGTCCAATTTATATAGTGAAGATGATGGAGGAGAACATTATGATCTACTATATCAAACGCAGCTGTGAGATCCAGAAGGATAAGGAGTGATGGAGACCCCTGGTCAGCGGCCATCAGGAGGTCACTAGTGACTCTGACCAGAGCTGTGTCTGTACAGTGAGAAGATCGGAAACCAGATTGAAATTTTTCAAACAGATTGAATTTTTCAGATGATCCTGAAGCTGAACCAAAACAACCTTTTCCAAAACCTTAGACAAAAATGGAAGGTTGGAAATCGGACGATAGTTTGCTAACACTTCAGGATCAAAAGAGGATTTTTTTTAAATGATGTCTAATTATAACAACTGGATGTGGAAATTATATGTATATTTTAAAACTAGAATCCCTGAAGCCTACGATAATATTCGTAATGCCAGGCCAACTTAAATATCCTTGCACCTCGTCAACAGTGTCTTCGTTTTGCAAATGTGTCAATCAGCACAAATAGCAGCCAGCCTGCTCACTCATCCACCACCGAGCAGCTGAAGTCAAGTTAGACACAAAATTCTCAGAGCAGAAGTCTTTTTATGTGAGAGTTGAGTATCTGTAATTGTATAGGGTAAATAATATATATCCTTATCTGGAATACATACATTTCTTGTGTGTTCCATGTGTACAATGATCTGTGTAGGATGTAGGATGACAGGAAATGCGAGGTAAGAAATGTTGAACACATAACTAAAACAAACATTTTTCTTGTTATAGTAATAATGACAAAATGCTGACATGAAGTGTATAATCTGAAGTCCAAATATTAAATCAACACTTTCAGAAAAGGTAGAACAAAACAAGTGCGCTTTAATTCAAGAATATAGCCCGAGAAAAAGAAATCAGATAGATAGATAGATACTTTATTAATCCCAAGGAGAAATTCACATAATCCAGCAGCAGTATACTGATACAAAAAAAAAATATTAAGTTAAAAAGAGTAATAAAAATGCATGTAAAAACAGACAATAACTTTGAATAATGTTAGCGTTTAACCCACCAAACCCCCGGGTGGAATTGAAGAGTCACATAGTGTGGAGGAGGAACGATCTCCTCAGTCTGTCAGTGGAGCAGGACAGTGACAGCAGTCTGTCGCTGAAGCTACTCCTCTGCCTGGAGAGGACACTGTTCAGTGGATGCAGTGAATTCTCCATGATTGAGTTTGCTGAATGAGTGGAGCTTGCTTAGCGCCTGTCTCTCTGCCACTGATGTCAAACTGTCCAGCTTCATTCGTACAAAAGAGCCTGCCTTCCTAACAAGTCTGTCCAGGTGTGAGGCGTCCTACATCTTTATGCTGCCTACCCAGCACACCACCGCATAGAAGAGGGCACTCACCACAACCGTCTGATAGAACATCTGCAGCATCTTATTGCAGATGTTGAAGGACGCCAACCTTCTAAGTATATTCGGTTCTGACCTTTCTTACACAGAGCATCAGTATTGGCAGTCCAGTCCAATTTATCATCCAGCTGCACTCCCAAGTATTTATAGGTCTGCACCCTCTGCACACAGTCTCCTTTGATGATCACGGGGTCCATGAGGGGCCTGGGTCTCCTAAAATACACTACCAGTTCCTTGGTCTTGCTGGTGTTTAGGTGTAAGTGGTTTGAGTCACACCATTTAACAAACTCTTTGATTAGCTTCCTATACTCCTCCTCCTGCTCACTCCTGATGCAGCCCACAACAGCAGTGTCATCAGCGAACTTTTGCACGTGGCAGGACTCCGAATCATATTGGAAGTCTGATGTATATAGGCTGAACAGGACCGGAGAAAGTACAGTCCCTTGCGGCGCTCTTGCGTTGCTGACCACAATGTCAGACCTGCAGTTCCCGAGATGCACATACTGAGGTCTATCTGTATGATGATTCACACCTGGTGGCATGGATCGTGGACTTACTCCCATCTCTGTTAGCTTGTCCTTTAGGAGCAGAGGTTGGATGGTGTTGAAGGTGCTAGAGAAGTCCAAAAACATAATTCTAACAGCACCACTGCCCCTGTCCAAGTGGGAGAGGGATCGGTGTAGCATATAGATGATGGCATCCTCCGCTCCCACCTTCTCCTGGTATGTGAACTGCAGAGAATCGAGGGCGTGGCGGACCTGTGGCCTCAGTTGGTGAAGCAGCAGCCGTTCCATGGTCTTCATCATATGTGACGTCAGAGCAACAGGCTGGAAGTCATTCAGCTCACTAGGACATTATACCTTTGGGACTGGGTTGATACAAGATGTTTTCCAAAGCCTCGGGACTCTCCCCTGTTCCAGGCTCAGGCTGAAGATGCGCTGTAGAGGACTCCCCAGTTCCAGAGCACAGGCCTTCAGCAGTCATGGCAATACTCCATTTGGACCCGCTGCTTTGCTGGCACGAAGTCTCCTCAGCTCTCTGCTCACCTGCACTCACCTGCTGCTGTAATTGTGAGTGGGGATGTCTCTCCTATGCTGGTATCAGCAGAAGGATGGTTGGAGGATGCAGTACTCCGAGGTGAGCATGGGTTAGGGTGGTCAAACCTGTTAAACACGTTGTTCATTTGGTTTGCTCTCTTCGCTTCTCTCTCAATGGTGGCACCCCGCTTCGAGCTGCAGCCAGTGATGATCTTCATCCCATCCCACACTTCCTTCATGCTGTTATTCTGCAACTTCTGCTCCAGCTTTCTCCTGTACTGCTCCTTTGCTGCCCTGAGCTGGACTCGGAGTTCCTTCTGCACGTGCTTGAGCTCATGCCGATCACCACCTTTAAAAGCCCTTTTCTTCTGATTCAAAAGACCCTTGATGCCACTTGTATTTCATGGCTTGTTGTTAGCATAGCAGCGTACTGTTCTTACTGGAACTACAATGTCCATACAGAAGTTGATGTAATCAGTTGTGCAGTCAACAGCCTCTTCAATATTCTCACTATGTGACCCCTGCAAGATATCCCAGTCAGTAGTTCCAAAGCAGTCTCTCAGAGCCTGCTCTGCCTCAAGGATATTGCGCATTAGTCGAGGTACAGCTGCAATTCTTGATAGACAATCTACCAGAAATTATTATTGGCCAATTCTTGGTAGCCGAAACAGGTTGTGATTGGCCAATTCTCGGTAGCCGAAACGGGTTGTGATTGGCCAATTCTTGGTAGCTGAAACGGGTTGTGATTGGCCAATTCTTAGTAGAATCTTGGTAGCAGAGAGCGATCCGATTGGATCTCGCTACCAAAAATTACCTCGACTCACGGCTGCTCGGGGCGCCACAGGGGACCACTTCCTGAATGATCGTGTAGATGTAGGTAGCGCCTTCACTCTTGGTTTGTAGTGAGGCTGAAGCAAAACCAGGTTATGATCTGCTTTCCCAAGCGCAGGAAGCAGGGTGGTGCTGTATGCATCTTTAACATTTGCATACAGTAGGTCGATAGTCCTACTTCCCCGAGTGTTACAATCCACATACTGGGAGAAGGCAGGTAATGTTTTGTCCAGCGTCACATGGTTAAAGTCTCCAGCGATTAGCACAAGCGCCTCAGGGTGCTGAGTTTGTAACTTAGCAACTGCGGAATGGATGACGTCACCCGCTATCTCCGCGTTCGCCCGAGGAGGGATGTAAACAACAACAATGACATGTCCAAACTCTCTGGGAAAGTAATAGGGATGCAAACTTACGGCCAACAATTCGATGTCCCTGCAGCAAGTGGAGATTTTAATGTTTACATGTCCCGAGTTGCACCACTTTGTATTGACAGACAGCGACTCCTCCTCCTTTTTTCTTCCTGCAGGTATTTGCGTCTCTGTTCGCTCTGTGCTAAACCCAGGTAGCTCCACGTTAGCATCTTGGATGGTAGTTGTTAGCCAAGTTTCACTAAAACACAGCAAGCTGCATTCTCTGTAGGTTCTGACATTTTTCACCAGCCCAGCCAGTTTGTTGATCTTATTTTGTAGTGAGTTCACATTTCCCTGGATCACAGAAGGCACCAAAGGTTTATTGCGCCACTTTCTCGCAAGTCGCTTGGCTTTTATCTTAGTGCCGGCTTGGCTACCCCGATATCGTCTTCTTACCCCATCAGGTAAATGGAGAACCACACCTGCACAGGCATTTCTTCTCAGCGCTTGAAGTTGACAACTTGAATAGGCGAGTCTCAGCGTGTAAAAATCCATGTCAAGTAGTAAAAGTAGTGAAAAGTGTCCAGGGAGCGATTCCACATAAAAGAAAGTGGTAGAAGTGATCAGTGAAATAGAGAATAATAGAGAGAAAAGGTAAATAGATAAAGTCATACACGGAGCTGCTGGAATGGCTGCCACTCACAGCGGCGCCGGATGTAGGATTATTCAAATTTACATGGTGCCATCAATGCAAAAGCCCAAATATCAGTCGACACAAGCTAAACATATCAGCTTGGCTGGTGCAGAGGTAAGCAATGCTGCTTCATAATCAAGAGGTTGTGGGTTCAAGCCTGGATACTCTCCGCATATACCATTTTGAGTAGTGAGCTGCTATTATTACTATTATATAATAAAAACATACATTTGATTTGAGTCTATAACACCCGGTGTAAGATTTTTCTACTTGTAAAAGTCAGTGTTTCTTTTTATCCCGTTTTATTCTCTCAGTCACATTCACGTGGTACAATGAATTTGCCTCTCCCTTTCTGAATTGATGGCATTTATGTCCATTGTTTATGTCTGAGAATTTTGTGTCCGACTTGACTACAGCTGTCTCAGTGGGGGATTGTGTAGCGGGCAAACAAAGACACTGATGACGAGTATAATATTTTCAGAGGCTTCAGACATTCTAGTGTTAATGAGAAGGTATTTGCATTTTAAACTGTGCACACCTGTTGAAAAGAGTAATGCAGGTAGTCCCAGAGTTACGAACATCCAACATACAACTTATGAACAGGGCCGCAGCTGCTCCTTCATTTGTCTGGGGGACGCGGCGCAGGCTCCTCAGTAACTGCTGCTCCGTCATCTCCAGCCTGGGGACGCTGCAAGCGGGGGCTGGACGGAGGCAGGAGGGGGGCAGTTTTTGCTACTCACGTAGTATAGTGTACCTCGGGCGGCTCCGGTTGATAAATGGGGCAGTGGGAGCCGCACCCCATTAATTCTCAGTGGGTGGCTGGGTGCACGGCAAGCGCTTCGTGTGCAGGATGGAGGCTGGATGGGGCAAAGGGGGGGTGTTTCACTGCCCACCCACCACACAGCCTTGTAGTGTCCCTCGAACAGCTGCCCCATTCGTTCTCGGTGGGTGGCTGGTGATGCTGCAAGCGGTGACCCGGTTGTGGCTGAATGGATGCCATTGAGGGTGAATGGGGCGGTGGGGGGCAGAATTGTAAGTGTGCCTCGGGTAGCTGCCTGTTGAATGGGGGCGGTGGTGAGTGATTCACTTCCCATCTTTGGCTGCACCCTGTTCGCTCTCAGTGGGCTAACGCTGCAGGCAGCATACTGTATGCAAGTGGAGGTGACTGTGTGGTAGGCAGGTGGTGAATCGCCCCTCGCTGTCCCCATTCATTTGAAATAGAAAGCCTGCTTGTACTGTTACGCACATAGCAGGAAGTTGCCTCTTGTCAGTACATCAGACGTGTTGACGATGGGTGCCTTCCTTCTGTGACAGCGTGTACATTGCTGTGCAGAAAAGTTCATCTTAACCTTTTGTCTTCACCCTTCAACAATGTCTCTGAAACACAAATCTGATGCAAGTGTTAGTGATACAGGAAAGAAAAAAACCATTACCATGGAAAATAAAGTATAAATGATAAAAAGGTCAGAAAGAGGTGAAATTCCATCATTCATTGGCAGAGCACTTGGTTAAAGTCGGTGAACAATAGCATTTATTAAAATAATGTATCTGTTCCAACTTACATACTGTCCAAATTCAACTTAAGAACAAACCTACAGTCCCTATCTCGTACGTAACCCAGAGGCTGCCTGTAATGAAAACCTAGGCCATTAATGTTACTTTATTATGTTTGCTTTTTTGTTTTTGAAAAGCAACTAGTGAAATCTGTGACATGTGATTTAAAAAGCACAGTGAAAATGAGTAGTATCTTTTAGGCTAGTAAGCACTTTACTCTAAATTGTACTAATGCCCTGTCCTGGGTATGACGTTAAAGTACATCTGACCCTGCAAGCAGTTCTACAACTTAGGGGTTGGTGGCAGGATTGACAAACCAGCCACCATAAAACCTTCATGCAGCTCCAAAATGACAGACAGAACTCCTTTCTGCTCTGTGCGGGAGTAGCTCTGCTGCAGCCACAGATAGGAAGGTTGCTCGCATGACCAAAGATGTGAACATGCAAAAGGAAAGGTTTGGTTTTCCAAGATTCCCTAAACACCTGCAAAGTTTTCATTATTTTAATTATATGTTTTATTTACATGTATCAGTTTATGCAAGTCAATAACTTGCTTGAGATATGAACAGTAAGATCAAAAAAAAAAAAAAGATACAATATACAACAGCACACCAATGCTCACATGAAAGTACTGTGGTAAAAGATCATTTTATCTTACCAGAGCATTTTGTTTGACTTTCAAATTTTCAAGTACCACGTTACCTGTGAAAATAACAGAAATTCCATTTACAACATTTCTCAAGTATATTTTGAATAATATACAGGGGACTACCATAAAAAGTCAATGCATATTTAGAGATGTTAAATTCAATAAAGACTCATTAAAATGTACATAGTGTCCTCATTTAATAAAAAAAAAATAAATAAAAAAAGAAACATGTAAAAGTAGTGAAGCTTCTTATAGACCAACCACAAACCTCTTGTTAATAACATGTGTGTACATATTTCCTAATTAGCAAAAAAGAAAAAAAGGGCAGAACAACTGATTAAATATTCTTCTAATGTTGTGTATGTGCAAATATTGAATGCAATGCATAAGTTTTTATTTTTTTTTATATTGTATTTTTGTTAAGTGTTCTCTAGAGACATGCAGTTACAAATTTAATTCTATTAGTAGTCTGCTCTAACCTCTCTCTCTCATTTCTCCTAGGGCACGAAGCAGAAAATGGCCGACAGTGGGGTAACTCGCGTTGAAATCGTAGATGAGGAACTCCAAGCACTTGATGAACAGATTCAGAAACTCCTGTCCCGACGGAAATACCTGAGAAATCTGAAGGCCCGGCTGTTGGATAAACCGTCCTTGCCATCTGGAACCGGCGAAACATCAACCCCGCGTTGTGCCGACCTCACCCCGCGCTCGTAGGAGCGGCGCGCTGCTGACCTCGGAGGATTTCAGCTATGCAGGCGGGGATTCAAGGCCAGAGCACCTCCATCGGCACAGGCAAGCATTTTATCTCAGAACCGGTTTGACCCTCTTAGTGGTAGGTGATTCTATCGTTAGAAACCTTAATGTCGCATGCCCTAATGCAAAATCATTTGTTTCTTGTTTTCCCGGTGCTCGTGTCCGAGATGTAATGAAACGTGCACCAGCAGTCTACGAAACACAAGGAGAGGGCAGTTGGATCAATCGTCTTGCATGCGGCGTAAGCGATATAAGGCACCGACAATCAGAAATCCTGAAGGCTGACTTCGCAGCTTTGATTAAAGACACGAAGGAGAGGACCCCATCGGCAAAGATCTTCGTTTGGTCCACTACCTCGTCAGGCGATCCAACGAGTACTACAGTCGTCTGCTAGGATTGAACAACTGGCTACAGGGTTTCTGCAAGAAGAAGGATGTCGGTTTCATCAACAATTGGAATCTCTTTTTGGAAAGGCCACGTCTCTTCAAGCGTGATGGCCTGCATCCGAACAGTTTCGGCGCCCGGGTCCTCTCCGAAAACATATCGAAGGTAATTCGTTTTCTTGACTATCTATCTCTGCTCTTAACCCCTTCCGAAATAATACTGCTGTGCCAGGACATGATGAATGTTTAATAGAGTCTTCCGTTAAAGTGCACACCATTAATACTGTAATAAGCAATCTCAATGCACGTAGAAAACCTAGGAAATACGGCATAAACTCCAATAATCTAATTAAAATCACTATTTTAAAGGAACAATGTATTAAAACTATAAAAACAGATCACAGATTAAACAAAAATCACACAGAGCGCTAATAATAATAATTTAGTTCCTATTCCAAATAACAATAACGCACATAGTACTCATCTCTGCACCTCCGAAACATTAAATATGGCACTATTAAATGTTAGAGCTTTAACTAACAAAACGTTTTTTATCAACGATCTTATTAGTGATAAAAAATAGATCTTATTGCACTAAATGAAACATGGCTTGAATTCAGATGCGCGCAGTTTTAATCGAATCTGCCTCCGGATTACAGTTTTACTCATGCAAACCGCCAGGGAAAAGCGGATTGGCTAACATTTACTCGAGCGATTAAAATGTAAAGATGTCAGTTTTGGTAAGTTCAAGTCCTTTGAGTATCTCGCCGTTGTTATTCATGGAGATTCTCAAGTTCTAGTACTATCCGTGTATAGACCTCCTAAATATAACGCGTTTTTGAGGAATTCTCTGACTTAATGTCAATTTTAATTACTAACTATGACACACTCCTAATAGTTGGCGACTTTAATTTTCATATAGATAATCAGTGTGATCTAAAAGTAAAAGAATTTATGAACCTCCTGGATTCTTTTGATTTGAGACAACTCATAAATCAGCCTACACATAAAGCAGGTCATACATTAGACTTAGTGATTACTAAAGGACTGAAAGTTGATATAAAACAGATCATTGATATTGGTCTATCAGACCATTTTCTTCTACTTTTAATATAGAAATAATGATAAAAAACACTCATGAGAAGCATATTGTTAAAAAACGCTTCTTTGATTCGGCAGCAGCTTTAAAACTTACAAACATTTTAAGCAATCAGTCCGTTTATAGTGCCAGCTATAATAGCGAGGACAATGTAAATAGTAAGGTGGAAAGATTTAATTCTAAAGTGAGAGCTGCTGTTGACATAGTTGCACCTGAAAAGACAGTGAAAAAATCTTCTAGCATTGTTATACCATGGAAGACCCAAAGAGTGTCTGATTTAAAGAGAACATGCCGTAGAGCTGAGCGTCAATGGAGGAAGACTAAACTTACTATCCACCACGAAATATTAAAAGTCAAAATAACAGAATACAATAACACTGTCCGTCTTGAGAGACGCTGCTATTTCTCAAGATTATAAATAACAATGCTAGTAATCCCAGAGTCTTATTTTCAACAATTGATCGCCTACTAAACCCAGGTAGCTCAAAGGAATGCCTCCTAAGTGCTTCCAGTGAAACCTGTGAGGCTGTCGCTGTATTTTCAATCAAAAATTAATGATATTAGAAATAACATAGTATATCTCCCCAACACTAAGGACCCCCTAAACCCCAGCATCCTGTTATAAACAAATTAAACTCTTTCACTAGGATAGATTTACCTGATTTACAAAAAATAATCTCTCAATTAAAACCCTCCACCTCGTCCTTGACCCGATACCAACAAGGTTTTTCAAAGAAGTATCAGGCGTGCTAATTGATAATGTTCTTGACATAGTAAATTCGTCACTAGATACTGGGGTCTTCCCAGACTGTCTTAAGACTGCTGTAGTTAAACCCCTACTTAAGAAACATAATCTTGACCCTCAGCTCTTGAAAATTTTAGACCCATCTCTAACCTGCCTTCTTAAGTAAAGTTCTGAGAAGGCAGTCATTATGCAGTTAAATGACCACCTAAATAAACATGCTATTCTTGATAAATTTCAGTCGGTTTTAGAACAAATCACAGCACAGAAACTGCACTCGTTAAAGTAGTAAATGACTTGCGGGTAAATGCAGACAGAGGCCATTTATCT
>NC_053165.1:127127017-127132017 GCF_016835505.1 Polypterus senegalus | reverse complement strand
CACACACAACATTATTAATAATATTGAATATATACATATATATATATATATTATACATATACATATATATAGCCAGGCTGGGGAAAGGCAAAGCCCTCACTCACTCTACTCACTCACCACTGGACTCATCACTAATTTCCTCCAACTTCCCGTGTGGGTGAAAGGCTGAAATTTGGCAGGATCATTCCTTACAGCTTCTTACAAAAAGTTGGTTTGGCACGAATTCTACACGTAATGGTCATAACTGCTGTTTTCTTCATTTACTGTAATGGAGATGAGTTTCAACGCCCGTGGGGCGGAGTTTCGCGGTGACATCATCACGCCTCCCCACGTAATCACGTGAAAGGCACATAGAAACCAGGAAGACCTCCAAAAAGCCAAGAAAAACATGCATGGCAATTTGAGAAGGCAGCAAACACAAGAAGCGAAAGTAAATGTGACATATACAACTATATTCATGAGTTCTGCTACTTCAGAAACAAAGCAACGATGTAAAACCCACACTTTAAATTAAGTTCATAGACAGGCTGCCGCTGCCGGGTTGTATTTTGTGCGCATGCCCATATAAGGCCCATCAGCGGCAATCCAATAGCAAAACTGCCACGGTAAATATTCACGGGTGAAGGACTGTGCTTTATGGAGAGGAAGATGAGATGGTCAGGGTGGTATGTTTGACACAAACTCAAAGCGAACTGCGAGGAGAAAGTTTTGAAGTGCCAGGACTAAGGGTAACATTAACACAGCCATGGATGGGGCAGGAGATGGCACTCAGCACAGCTGGGAACCTTCGATGCATGTACACCGGTGCGGCTCACGTGGAACAGACGCCAGCACAGATACAAAGGTAGCCAGCTCCAAAGAGCTGAACAAAACTGAATTACACAATTGAAAAGGCAACAAAAAACATGAAGCGCCCCATACATACAAGATATTCATAAACCAACCACTTCATGGAAACAAAGCACACGTTGAAAGTCAATGTCCCAAAGGAAGACAGTGCAAAACCTGCATGCAGTGTGTCGTGGTCTCAGATAGTTAGGGCACAAAGACTTAGCCGTTTATTGATGCAGTAAATAAACGAATCGATGAATTGAAACCCTGTCATCTGTATAACGCATTGACAAACACGAAATGTAACTTGAAACACAACACACATCCCTACAAATACGAAATCTGATTGAAAGAAAAGGTTGAAACGGGATAATGAAATCCCTTGATGACAGCAATACTCTGTAACACTCACAAATGTAAATACCGGTATGGCTGACAGTCATGTTACGTTATTTTAAATGTTCTTTTTCTACCTTTTAACATGGCCATCACAGTGACACGCTGGCAATATACATATGCAAGGCATATATAAACTGATCTAAGTACACTGTAACAATGACACGACCAGCCAACAATGATTGGTTTTGGTGAAGCCATACTCAGTGCGGCCCGGCTAGATGAACGCAAAAGAGTAAGGGCGAGGGGAGGATGACTTATTGAGGCATGGGCCGGTGCGCCAGCCAACTTGTATCTGAATTGTTACCTACATTTGAAAAAAAGGCGGCCTCAAGTTCTAGCCAGTCCATATGTGTCAAACTCGCGCCGCGCCACATCCGCCCGCGGTACCATATCCTCGCCCGCGATCATCGGCGGCATCAGGCTATTACATAAAGCCCGGCGAAAGAAAAACACAAATAAACTATGATCCTGATGACGTAGCGCTCAGCCGTTTGGTCAACACTCGCGGCGAATCGTTTACCTGAGATGTCGGTGTTATTGCAAAAGCCAGCCTGCACGATGCTTTGAAGAGAAAGTGCTGATTCTTTTGAAAAATAGAGCCTTTAAAACCGGCTTTTGAAGCTGGAGTATATGTTTACTGAACCCGCGTGTCCCATTTCAGAGCTAATGGCTGTAATTACAGAATTTAATCTAAGACGGGCATCTATAAAACAAAACACCATCAGGGTAACCTAAAAAGACCTGAATGCAGTTCTGCAGAAGATATGGTGTTATAAAGAATTAAAATAAAGAATCTGACACTTCAGTGGACGTTTACTCCGCGTAACAACCAAAGTGATTCTCAATTGAGGCCGTTTTCGGTGGCACAACCACTCTGCCCCACTTCCTTCCCTGCTACCGCGAATGTTGTCCAAGTCGCTACCACGGGTGTTCTAACACGCAGACTTTATGATGTAAACCTGAGCCAAAGACTGCACTGGAAAGCTCATACCGCCAGACTTGAAGAATGTGTCCGTCGCATGCGGTCAACCTCAGTATGTTTGTAGCATGTATATCTGTGAGAAGTTTTTCTAGTGATAAAGATCAACAAAACAGCACACAGTCAGCCACTGATGAGCACTCTGCAATCCATCCTGAGAATCTCCTACCACCATGGTAAACCCTCACCAGAAACAACTGCGAAGCCAAAGATGCTAGGCGCTCCAGCTCAAAATTATATATGAGCAAAGACAACTGGAATGATTTACTGTTAATGCTGAAAGGAAACACATTTTATTTATATTTCCAGGATTTCCAGCAGTGCAGCATATGTTCCCATATTTGAATTCCAGGTTAATTTTATTGGTGATTATACTTTTATGGAGAGCAAAATCTTTTGGGATATTTAAAAATCTAAGTTTATTTTTTTATAAAATATAAAATTACATAAGTAAAGTAAAATTTGATCGTTTGTTCTTTTTAATGTCACTTTTATTTCAACTTGTATAATTTAGACAGGATATATTTATGGAGAGCAAAATATTATATTGCTTAAGGTTTGAGTTGATTTATTCAGGAATAATATTACTGTCTGTTTTACCATTCCCTACCAAAGATATTTCTGTCGACTAACAAAATTTCTTCTATTTAAAATTTAAATAGGACAAACCTTGAACAAATACGATAGTCTGTAATATCCACGCAGAGATTCTGTACGTAAGAGCGGGAGTTATCCGTTTAACAAGCAGCGATTGCACTGATACGGTATTAGCTGTGTGTGTATATATGTAGATGCATGTATATGTATATATATATGTTTATATATGTGTAGTATGTATGTATATATATATATATATATATATGTATGTGTGTGTATATATGTGTGTGTAGTATGTATGTGCATGTAGTGTATATATATATATGTATTTAGGTATAGAAGGTGGTAGTATGTATGTGTGCAGTATGTATGTGTGTGTATGTGTGTGTATGTATATGTATGTGTGTATAGTATAGATATGTATATATATATATGTTTCAGTGTGTGTAAATATATATTATATTTCCTTTCTTTTCATTGCTTCTTTAACACTATCTCGCCATGGCTGGTATTTTGCTAGTATATACATATACATACATACATATATACATACATATACATACATATATATATATATACATACATATACATACACATATATATATATACATACATATTGGCGCATATAAATATATGTTGGTTATTATTACATATATATATATATATATATTATTATACATACATACATATATATATATATATACACATACACATTACATACATATATATATATATATATATACATACATGTCATTACATACATATACACACACACACACACACATTACACATACATACGCCATACACACACACATACACATATACATTATGCTACACATATACACACACACATACATATTATTATACATATATATATATATTATTACACATTACAACAATATTATTATTATTATTATTATTATTATTATTATTATTATTATTATTATTATTATTACACACAACATTATTATACACACATTATTGGCTGACACATTATTATTATTATTACATTGACACACAATACATATATATATATATATATTATTATACATACATATATATATATATGACATACATATATTATTATTACACACACATATATATATACACACATACATATTATACATATTATACATACACATACACACACACACAATATTACATATCCATACTAACAAAGGCAAGCCCCACCACCACACACACCCAATTCACCACCATCCACTAATTCTCCAACTTCCCGTAGGTAGAAGGCTGAAATTTGGCAGGCTCATTCCTTACAGCTTACCTACAAAAGTTGGGCAGGTTTCATTTCGAAATTCGGCGCCTAATGGTCATAACTGAAGGCATTTTTCCATTAACTGTAATGGATGCTGAGTTGCAATGACGGGGGCGGAGAGCTCGCGGTGACATCACGCCCACGTAATCACGCGTGAACTGACTGTCAACGAGGAAAACCAGGAAGACCTCCAAAAGCGCTTTTTAAGAAACATGCATTATATAATCTTGAGAAGGCAGCGAAAACAATAAGTAGCCAGAAATAGTGACATATAATACCATATTCATGAGTGTTGCCACCGAAAGAAAGCACAGTGTAAACCTAAACTTTAAATTAAGTTCGCAGACAGGCTACCGCTGGCGCTTCACATGCCCACAGGAAATGCGGATACAAGTTTAATGAGAGGATGGCATATAAACGAGTTTGACTACTTTGTAACTAAGTTAAAATTGTAGGTGAAGGGGTGCCACCCGAGAGACTGTGTTTTCAGGATTGACAGTTAAGGCGGGTGGGGAGTCGCCATCATCTCCCCGGCCCATCTCATCATATTTTACTCCCTGAGCTGAGTTTGTAGCACGCTGCCTTCAAGTAACTTCGCCAGACTGCCACCAAATACCACAGAAAAATCCACAAGTTAATATACACGCCTTCTAGAGTTTCTCCACACTGAATCCCAGGCACTACTTACAAAGGTTACATCGACAATCGTGGTGTTACGTTATTTTAAAATCTTTCTTTCTTAGCATACACAGCTGAGAAGCTTCGGCTGGCTGTGCTCCATAACGCTGCTAAAAATAATGATGAATCACACTTTGCATTACAAGCAAAGGGGAGCTTTTATCCATCGTATGATTTTTGGTACAATCTCATTACACTGATCAGCGCATCCCCGACCATTTCACCGCACCACCTTAGTTT
>NC_053165.1:127054517-127122017 GCF_016835505.1 Polypterus senegalus | reverse complement strand
ATTAAACCTCATCTTTTCTCACTTCTTCCTTCTGGCAAATAGTACCAGTTCATGTGTAAAACTATATAATCATTTCAAATACACATTGGAAGGTGTATTAAATATATATAACACTACTTACATGTCATGCTAAGGAGACAAGCAAGTATTTATTTCATTTTACTATGTACACATGGTACTAAACTTGACTTGGCTTTTTAGGACGTTTCACAAATAAGAGGTAATAAAGTATTTTGTCCCAATCTCTCCTTCAATTTCTTTTTTAAAGTTGTCAAAGTTTCACTTCAACCTACATGACTTGGTAGGCTGTAAACAAAGCAAACCACTTACAGAACACAGGCAAGTCAAAACTGTCTTTTTTTCAAGCTATTAGCAGAAGGAAAGTTTTCAGAGAGTAAGCATGGGTGACATTTAACACTAAAATCCCTGAGGCCTACGAAAAAAATCGTAATCCTGGGCCACCTTAAATTCCTTCCCAGCTCTCCATTAGTATCTTTTGTTTTGCAAATGTGTCAGCACAAGCAGCAAGCAACCTGCTGTCCCATCCCCATCCCAGGTCAAATTTGGCAAAAAGTTTTCCCAGCTGAAGGCTCTTTATCTGCATGTGAGGTGCCTGGAATTGTATAGGGTAAATAATATATTGTCATTTACAGTACATACATTTCATGTGTGTTCCATGTCTACAACAATATGTGTAAATGTAGGATGACAGGAAATGAGAAGCAAGAATTGTTGAACACATAGCTAAAACAGAAACATTTTTCATGTTTTAGTAATAATTGACAAAATGTAGACATGAAGTGTATAATGTGTGAAGACTGAAGTCCAAATATCAAATAAACACTTTCACAAAAGGTACACATGTAACAAAACAAGTGCTCTTTTATTCAAGAAAAGAACCGAAGAAAAAGAGTTTGGCTTAGGGTATCCTGCTGACACGACCGCTTGGATGCTACAGCGGCAAGAACTGCTGAGTCATAATCAAGAGGTTGTGGGTTCAATTCCCGGGTCCTCCAATTACCATTTTGGGTAGTGAGCTGCTAATTTTATTACTATTATATAATAAAAACATGCATTTGATTTGTAACAGCCGGTGTAAATTTATGGTACTTGTAAAAGTTAGTGCGTTTTTTTTCCAGTTTTATTCTCTCAGTCACGTTCACACTCCCCCCACCCTGATGGTGTTAGTTTTCAAACAAACCTTCATGTGCATCTTATCTCATTTATTACAACACCGTGGCACTTAAATCTTTTTAATAAGAATGCAGTGAAGAAAATTTGAACACAACAAAATATATTAATGTCACAATCACAAATGGCAATTACTAAATAAACCAACAGTGAATATGGTACTTATCAATCACGGGAAATTTTTACAAAAAAAGTTCATTGTAAGTGTATAGCTAAATACCTTCTGTTAGGAAACAGTGCACCATCTCAACACCTCCAGTTTGCCTTTGCTTATAGAAAACAGCAGTGCCTGCCCACCCCCAACCTACCCGCCCTTTAAAAATATTTAAACACACCTCAGAAGTGATTTTTTGTTTTTTACGGTGTGAAGTATTCACACACACAGACAGATTATATCTTATACAGGATTGTCAGTCTGAAAGAGATTGGACACTGGCAAAGTGGTGACAGGGGAAAGCATAGTTAGGCAACATATGATGGTGGTCTATAGGATGATGCTGGAGATCAAGCGCCAAGGATCAAATGGTGAAAGTGGAAAAAGGAAGAGTGCAAGTTTGAGTTCAGGGTGAAGGTAAGGGAGGCACTGGGTGACAGGGAAGAGTTACCAGATGGCTGGGCAACTACAGGAGAAATTGTAAGAGTGATAGCAAGAAGGGTGCTTGGTGTGACAACTGGACAGAGGAAAGAAGAAAAGAAAACCTTGTAGTGTAATGGGAAAGTACAGGAGAGTATACAGAAGAAGAGGTACACAAAGAAGAAGTGGGATAGTCAGAGAGATGTAGAAAGTAGACAGGAGTAAAAGAAGATAGGGTGAAAGGTGAAGAGAGGAAGTAAAGTCTAAAGAAAAGGATAAAGATGGCAACGTACTCATAAGCGAGGAGAATGTGTTGAGCAGATGGAAAGAGTACTTTGACAGGCTAATGAATGAAGAGAATGAGAGGGAAAGGTTGGATGATGGGGAGATAGTGAATCAGGAAATGCAACAGATTAGCAAGGAGGAATTAAGGGCGGCTATAAAGAGGACGAAGAATGGAAAGGACATTGGCCCAAATGACATATCTGAGGAAGCATAAAGATGTTTAGGATAGATGGCAGTGAAGTTATTAACCAGATTGTTTAATACAATCTTAGAAAGTGAGAGGATGTCTGAGGAGTGGAGAAGAAACGTACTGGTACAGATTGTTAAGAAAAAGGGGGATGTGCAGAGTTGTAGTAACTACAGAGAGATGAGCCATGGGAAAGAGTAGTGGAAGCTAGGTTAAGAAGGGAGGTAATGATTAGCAAGCAGCTGTATGGTTTCATGCCAGGAAAGAGCATTACAGATGCAATGTTTGCTCTGAGGGCGTTGATGGAAAAGTATAGAGAAGGTTAGGAGGAGTTGCATTGGGTCATTGTGGGCGTAGAGAAAGCATATGATAGAGTGCTTAGGGAGGAGTTGTGGTATTGTATGAGGAATTCGGGAGTGGCAGAGAAGTATGTAACAGTTATACAGGATATGTACGAGGAAAGTGTGACAGTGGTTAAGTGTCTGTGGTAGGAGTGACGGATGCATTTAAGGTGCAGGTGGGATTACATCAGGCTCCGAGCACTTTCTTATTTGCAATGGTAGTGGACATGTTGACAGACAAGATTAGACAGGAGTCCCCATGGACCATGAGGTTTGTAGATGATACTGGGATCTGTAGTGAGAGTAGGGAGCAGGTTGAGGAGAACCTAGAGGGTTGGAGATATTGTCAAGTGAGGAGAGGAATAAAGGTCAGTAGGCACAAGCCAGAATACATGTGTGTAAATGAGAGGGAGGCCAGAGGAATGGTGAGGATGCTGGGAGTAGAGCTGGCAAAGGTGGATGAGTTTAAATACCTGGGATCAACAGTACACAGTAATGGGGAGTGAGGAAGACAGGTGAAAAAGAGAACACAGGCAGGGTGGAAGGGTTGGAAAAAAAGTGTCAGGAGTGACTAGTTACAGACGGGTATCACCAAGAAAGAAAGGGAGGGTCTACAGGCTATGTTATATGGGTTGGAAACGGAGGCACTGACCAAAAAATAGGAGACAGAGCTAGAGGTAATAGAGTTAAAGATGCTAAGATCTGCATTTGGTGTGACGATGATGGACAGGATTAGAAATGAGCACATTAGAGGGTCATCTCAGGTTGGATGGTTAGAAGACAAAGCCAGAGAGGCAAGATTGCATTGGTTTAGACATGTGCAGAGGAGAATCCTGGATATATTGGGAAAAGGATGCTAAAGATAGGGCTGTCAGGTAGGAGGAAGGCATAAGAGGTTTATGGATGTGGTAAGAGAGGACTTACCGGTGTTGGGTGTAACAGAGCAATATGCAGAGGACAGGAGGATGTGGAAGACAACCTGTGGCAACCCCTAATGGGAGCAGCTGAAAGAAGAATGCGTGAAGCATTCATGGCATATGATGATACTAGAACACTACATTTTTCAAAATGTTCATCCATAATATCCACACTTTGTACTTTGTGGTAAAAATCACATGTATCGGATTTATGAGAATGCAAAATAACAAAAGTTTTTGAATTTATATTGCCGGGTCACTGTAAGGGAGCTTCTATCTGTAGCGACCCTACTGGTATTGTTAATACAAAATGGATTTAGAAAGTATTCAGACTCCTTAACATTCTACATATTTTATTCTATTGCAGATTTAATTTTTGCCCAATCTAAATTCAGTACCCACAATTGCAAAGTTAAAAAAAGGCTTGCAACTTAATTAAAAATCTAAATCTGATATCTCTCATTCATATAAGTATTTAGACTCTTAATTCAGTACTTTGTAGAAGCCATTTGGGCAGCATTCCAAAGATAGTCAGAAGTTTGCCCCAAAGCGTTTTCTTAGCAGTATGGTTGATGTCATTGTCATGCTGAAAGGTGAGCCATTGGCCCAGTCTGAGGTAGCATGTACTTTGGAGATTAAATTTTTCAAGGACCTCTCTATCTTTTACTACATTCATCCTTTCCTCAATACCAACCACTCTACCTGTCACTGTCATTGAGAAGCACCCCCATAAGCAGAATGCTGCCATCACCATGCTTCACAGCAGGCATGGTATTAGGCAGGTTATAAGCAGCGACTGACATTAACCAGACACAGAGTTTGGAGTTGTGCCCAAACAGCTCAATTTCTGTCTGATTAGACAAGAGAATATTTTTTTTTTCATGCTATGAAGGGTCCAAGAGGGCTGTCATATGCCTTTTATTCACGATTGACTTATTTCTAGCCACTACCATAAATGCCTGATTGATGGAGTGCTACTGTCATGGTCATCCTTCTGACTGGTTCTCCCATCACAGCAATGAACATCTGAACTTTTGTCAGTGTGACTGCTGGATTCTTGGTCACCTCCCTGAACATGGCCCTTCTTGCCCGGTTACTCAGTTTGGCTGGACAGCCAACTCTATGAAGAGTCCTGGTGCTTCCAAACTTCTTTGATTTCACATTTATTAAGGCTAATATGTACCAGAGAACATTCAAATCTTTAGAACTGATTTTATAGCCTTGCCCTGATCTATGGCTCATCACATTTCGATTGTTGGGGGCTGCAGAGATTTCCTTGGACTTCATGGTTTGGTTTTTCTTCTGACATGCAGTGTGAATTAAATTACCTTTTCTATATAGTTGTGTGCCTTTCAAAACTATGTCCAATCGATTCAATTTGCCACAAGTGAGCCACAATCAAAGTTTACACACATTAAGGTTAATTAAACTAAACAGGATGTAACTAACATGCGCAATTTGGTGTCCTATAGTAAAGGGTCTGAATACTTAGGCTTCAGTTTTTGATTTAAAAGAAAATCATAAACCTTTCTGAAAATATGTTCTCACTTTGTCATTAAGTGTTACTGAGTGTAGATAGACAAAAATGGCACATTTATCCAAATAAAATTAAATCTACAAAAGGACAAAGCATACAGAACGTTAAGGGTCGATTTGCCCACGCCTCTTGCAGTAAAACTACTAAATGAGATTTAGGAATGATGAAAAAGGGAACTAAAGTAACAAACACAATAAAAATAAAAACCTGAAACTTCTGCGGGCTTAACTATACAGGCTATTGAACCCAGGCTATCAGGTCAAGTGACTAATCCACTGACAAGAGGAGCACAAAACACTCCTAAAACCACCTAACACCTCTCTAACCCCCACTAGAACTTGGACACGTTATCTCTGGAACCAACCATACCTGACTCTGAATGCTACGTTAAGTGAACCAGTGAGTTCAATGAACCCAGGGTCACTTTCAGCCAAGGCCCTAAATAAATGACTTACTTCTTCAACAACAACATTTATTTATATAGCACATTTTCATACAAATAATGCAACTCAAAGTGCTTTACTTGATGAAGAAAAGATAAATAAAAAGACAAAGTAAGAATTAAAATTAAATAACACTAATTAACATAGAATAAGAGTAAGGTCCAATGGCCAGGGAGGACAGAAAAAACAAAAAAAAGTCCAGATGGCTGGAGAGAAAAAATAAAATCTGCAGAGGTTCCAGACCATGAGACCGCCCAGAGGTATCTTCAGTAGCCTGCTGTGTTTTTGCACCAATTAACTTCAGAATGTCACATCTCTAGGACAATCCCCTGTCTGTTTCACCAGTGTGTTGTCCTCGGTTGACTTAGAGGTTTTTGGCATTATCATACCCCTCAAGGACTTTATTCTCTATCACTAAAGAAACCAAGCACTTCTAGCAACTGGTGAGTGACCTAAAACTCTGAGGTTTCATGGGAACATTACATGATCTGACCAGGCCATTACTCATTCACTATATCCATGTCTATAACCCTTCTGGGACATATAGTATAGATTTGGGGCATACCACCATCAAGCACTGGCATTCTGATATTTGTCATTACTTCTTAATTCCATCTCCTCCGCTGGGTCTTGCTAGGCACTGTACACAATTCCACTTCACACCAGGATGCCCATCACACCATTGACGGTAGCATTCAACACTGCTGCATGACAGCTCCTGGAAACTGGGTTTAAAATTCTGGCACTGGCTACTGTCTTAATGGTATTTGAATATTCTCAACTGCTCTGGGAGTTATTGTTTTTTCCAAGTTACTCTGGTTTTCCTCACACATCCCAGAACCACACCTGTTAAGCTCACTAGCGACACTAAAATGGCCTAGTTCTACAAGGTGGGACACTGAATGTGTGTACTTGGTATTATGTCCGTATATAGCTCCTCATGCTGCTGAAATAGGTTTCAACTCCCTGTAGGCCTAGAGATCAGTTAAGGAGGTTTTAAAGTTCTACCTGCTTTGAAAAGGACAGGAATTATTGTTGTAGACGGTCTTAATGATTACTAACTGTTGGCACTTGCTCCCACTGCAATAAAATGATTTGAGAAACTATTACGAGGATACATGATACAGCAGTGTTTCCTTCACCACTGAAATTGTTGGGCATACTGCCCAATAAACTCAATCAACAGTGGAGTAATCCACTGGCCCACCCCCACCTCTGGCAGGTTAAAGTCTCAGCACTACATAATCTAGAAGTGAACTGAATTAATTTATGAAATCTTTGTGAATTTTCAGAAGGGGCACAGTGCAACTGAGTTGTCTATTGTATAAGATGTTTGTACGTTTAGTTTTGTAAAGTTCTTTACTTTGACTGTATACCTAAATGACTCTCCCTTGTGCTACATGCATGGTACAAAATACAACTTAGAACTAGTGTTGAAAATAGGAAACTATCTTAAAGCTATTCACATACTGTGACTCACTTAATTTGATAGCTCCAGCAACTTAGGAGAGATAAAATTTTACCGCATGCAATCTTTAAATGTGACAAACCTTCCATCAAAAACTCAGTGCAAGTTGTGTAACACTAGAATTACCAAAGCCAACGAAAAAACTCATAAATCTGGCCCACCTTAAATCCCTTCGCACCTCTCCATCAGCGTCTTTTGTCTTGTAAATGTGTAAATAAGCACAAACAGCAAGGAGCTTTCTATATCCAAACCCCCCCCCAACCACCGCAGAAAGGTCAAGAAGTTATCCCAGCTCAAGCCTTGATTATCTTGGAGTTAGGTGCTGAAGTTTTAGAGAGGAAATAATAGATTGTTATTTGGAACACATACATTTCATGTGCGTTCTGTGTCTACAACAATCTATGTAAACAGATTGTTAATTCAGAAACGTTTTTTATGTTTGGTAATAAATGACAAAATGAACTGTATAATGTGTGAAAGCGGTGTAGGGCAATAACATGATTCCCCCTCCCCCCCTCACGAAACAAATGCATCTGTCATTTCTCACATTTTTCAATAATTTAACACATAATATGAAGTATTAGGAGATATTATAACTAGTTAGAAAATGAGATTCAATTAAATGTATATGCCCTTTTTTGCAGAATCCCTTTTGTGAATGTGATTTACATTTAAATTTGTATGCCTTTGTTTTTATGCTTGTATTGCAATTCAATTAAAAAATTCATTTTTATTGTAAAAATATATTCTTCACATTAATTGTTTATTGCTATTATTATTTAGGTTATTTATCATTGATACCCCACCAAGAAGAATTTTCTAGATGACAACACCACATGTAATATACCAGATAGCTCAAATCATTCCTTGTGGTCACAAAAGGTCCACAGAAAATAGGTGTTTTGCACATTGCTGATACATATGAATAATACAAACTAGCACACCAGACTACTGTTTATAGATTATAGCTCACTTGTTACTCAATCAAGACTGATCACAAAAGTTCTAGACTTAGAACTTGGTCCCACCCACTGAAAAATAAGAAATTAAGACTAACTTACTGACCTTGTGAGGAATGAGTGCATCACTTCCCCAAAACAATCAAAAAGCTGGGTGTGGAGCCTCCAATATTATCTATGTTTAGCTAGGACTGTGTGGCCAGATACAGCTCCAAATTAAACATTAAATTTAAGGATGACCCCAACATCACTGACCCTCTCACCAGCAATGAAGAGTCAGTTTACAGGAAAGAAGCTTGCTTTTTACGTGTGTGTATAAATTGTCATTAGTTGCCAGTACACATAGTACCACTCTAGTAAAAAAAGTGAGATTTATTAATTCCAGGACTGGAAGGAGCATTGGAGTTGGTGTTGTCAGTAACTACATTCAGGATAAACCCATATCTTTCACTATTTACTGTAAGTTGTATCAATGTTTTTTAATAAAATACAGTTCTATTTAAAATGTACATTTAAACCTAAAACAGTATATTATTTTAACAAACTGCACAAAGTGCTATTAAGCTATTAGATAAGTAGCTTTTCAAGATATTATGTGTAAATTCCCCTCTATATTTAAAGTATGATCACAAATAACCACTAGATCTAAATAATGGTGGCTCAAGCACTTTAATAATACTGACAACAAGTTTCTTTTGACATATATGTATATCAGAGTAAGAAATACTGTAGTTATCAAATTCTGAATTTGGTTTTCCTATTGCTTTAACAGTTGCTAAAATAAACCACAAATTATCATACATTTTACAGAACAAACAAGATTACAACAAAGTATCCAACTAACATAGTCATGAGTTCAAACTTTGCTGGATAAAATGTTTGCTCACAGACTAAAAATAAACCCAACTGAAAATGTTGCTTACTTTCATTTTCAATGATTATGCTGTATTTTGCAAGAGTTAAACAAAAAAAAAAAATCCTATTCATTTCCACAACTTCTTGTTTCTTTGATCAAGTATTTATACGGCTTTCCTAGTTTATAAGTGGATGATTACAGTAGTAGCACATATCCAACATGTCTTTCTAAATATGTCTAAGATGAGGTAAGATGGTATTAAAGCGGTTTCAGCTGCTGCCTATAACTAAGTAAGTGATTAATATAAAAGTGTAATTATCTTGTTGAATACATTTGCAGACATCAATAAAGTCAGTGGGCCAGTAGATAAAGGTGAGTCAGCAAAATCCCAAAATATGGAAACAAGACTAAAAAATTTGATTTGGATGCATGAGTAGAAAATACTGGTTAATATGAAGTAAAAGGACAGATATTTGGATTTGAATCTTTTATAGGTACACCTGTACTTGCTAAATAAATTATTTATTCAGTGAAACCAACATAAAGTACATTATGTGCTCAATGCCATTTACAGTATGCAGACAGGTCCTAATGGATTGTTTCTTTGTATGATTCTGTGCAAGACTGATCAAGACTACAGATGTGGCTTTTAATAGCTGTAGTACAATTGCACCAGAAGTAGAAAACAGTGTTGAATGGTTCATGCTGAAACACTGTCTTAAAACCCTATCACATTTAACAACTTTTTCAGCAATTTTCAGTCATAGCCTTCATTTACATTCTTAGCAAGTCTGAGGCAGTCCGTAGCACAATCTTATGTGGCTAGTTGTGTAATGTGAAAGACAGAAACTCATTCCGACAAAATCAAACAGTTTTGATTGTATTTAGTCGAAAGTGCAGGTTCTTTGTGCATGGGACCTGACAACCCTTGAACACTCATCTGAACTACTTTGCACATAATGTAGCAATGAGGAATAAGGATATGGGTGTTTTGGACCTCACAAACAGAAGAGAAGCTCATCTATTTGATGTATCATGTGTTACATGAGATAATAGGAAAAAAAGGGGGGGGGAGATACTGCAGCAGAATGCACCATGCCTGTTAACCCATGGTGCAGAGCAACAGGTTCCTTCAGACAACAAATTCTTGGCTGAAAAAAAGGGACAAGCTCATGATACTGCAGAAATGAGAAACTGTGCTGGATAGTTATTACAGACTTGCTAACTTTTACAAGCTCATTTGATTTTTAGTTGTGAAAACTGATATTTTCCAGCAATGAGATCAGCATCTTCAAATGCCAAGTCTGACTAGAAATTACATAATGTTACAAAGGCTTTAAGTGAACAAAGAATGGATCACCACCAAACAAAGATCCATCCGATGGAAGTCTTGTTATCTGAAACAGTTGAAGAGGTCAAAGAAGGTAGCATAACCGGGCTATAGCAACAGAAAGTAACAACCAAGGACAGCTTTGGTACCCAAATATAAATGGCTTTCAATAGCTTGTCATGATAGGGCACATCAGATGAAAACTTAACATAGTTTTACTTACCGGACACTGCGAAAATAAAAAAAAAACACTTTGTGCCATAGGAAGGAAAGCAGTATATGGAGAACAGATCCATTGTGTTGTGTCAGGTGTTAATAATGTAATCTAGCAGATGGAAAGTCCTCAGATACTTACAAAAATAATGCATTGAATTCAGCTTAGTGCTTCTTTAGTCATTAGATTTCTATTGAATAAGTAGCTGAGGAGTAACTGGGTAGAAGAAGTTATTCCAAATGAAGCAACACCACCTGTTTGTTTATATTACTAAATACCCAGAAGCCAACATTAGCCAGCAATTCTGTGCTGAGAGTTGGGAGCAGTCATGGCTAGTACCCTTCCTCAGCAATCGTGTAGTTTGACATCCCCAGATACTCCTTCAGACTGGCCTGCAACTCACAGAAACCAAATTTGATTTTGATTATTTGATTTTGTTGTGAGTCATAAGGGAATGCTTATGTGTGCGCAAGAATATGGAAGTAGCATGCATAAATGGAATGCCAACAAAAGGAGGAACTCGGGTGTTTTGGACTGAAAATGGAATGGAGGATTGTGTGCCTGATATCTCATGTTTTTTCCGAATCACAGCAGAATTGAAAATGGAAAATAAAAGGTCTGAGATTGCATCTGAACTCGCCATAGATGAAAAGCTTTCCACAGACAGCATGTTATTGGTTGTCAGAATGCAGGAAGCTTGCAGTACTTTGGAAATATGAACGTGTGCTGAAATGTCTGCACAGAGTCATCATGTAATCTGTCATCCTGATGATTGCCAGTCGTTAAATTCAACATCCCCTCTGTCTAAAAATCACAAAGTGTCACCATTTTTACAAGCACAGGCCACAAAACCAACACACCTCAAAATATATTCTGTGCAGTCAGTTTTTTGTATTCATATTCTGGAATCAAACTGTATAACAGCCAGAATATATAACTTTATTGATAATTCAAATCCACATTCTTAAACTGAAAGAAAACTGCTTAAGACACTCCATGCATGTCCGGGACTGCAGATAAGAAATAAAACGACTTGTCAGTGTTATTTAGTTTACAGTTTTTCTGTTTACCAGACCTCCTAAAAACATTTTTGGTTTAGTGTCTTGGGGTTAGCATCGTGACTTATTGACTTTTAGTTTATGGATCTTAGACTTGCTTTTTGACTCATGCTTCATCTCTTCATCCCCTAATCTTTTTTTCCATAAAATAATCTACCTTTACATTCAGGTGGTAGAACATAATCAGCCTATTGGTATTCCATTTTATCACATTCTTTTTCTCAGGAATGTAAGAAAATTCAAGAAGTGTTTTGTTATGGACATTTACACTGTGGTAACTGCCCTTGACATCTGGATTATTAAAACAAAAAAAAGTGTGATTTTCTTTACAGTGGTGTGCTGGGCTGGTAACATCACTTTAACATCAAGGCAAGCTCAGTTATAAGACACACTCTGGAGGTCATAGCAAAGGACAAAACTAAAACAAAACCGAGTGTGATTATGAAGAATAGTGCACATCCTCTCTGTTACACACTAACAAAGAGTACTTTCAGCCAACGAATTATTCAGAAGTGTGTCAAGAAATGCTACTGGGGCTCCTTTAAGCCAACAGCAAGACATCTGCATAATGCCTCACTGGAACTGTGACAGACCAAGTCTTATTTTTCTTTCTTTTGAATTTTCTTGCTTTATAGTTACTCAAGTGTGTGTTCAGACCGAAGAGTTTATGTATATTTATTTATTTATTTACTTATTTAACTACATATTTATGTATTTATTTAAAGAACTTCTGCAAAAGCCAAAATTTCCCCCTGGGGACAAATAAAGTTCTATCTTTGTAAAAGCCCTTAGAAAAACAGCTCCTTTTTACACTGAGCAAAAGATGAACTAAGTTCAAGCTCACAGTAATTACCTATAAGCAGAGTATTTCCTGGTGACAATAGTTGAGCTCTTTTCTCTCATTCAGTTCTCACCTTCACAACACAAAGAGTGCATAAGGATAATGTGTCAGGCACAATAATAAAAAGTGATCGGTAAAATGACAAAAACAGCATAATAAAACTGGTAATACATTTAAAGTCAAGGCATGCGGTCATGAAATTATGGCAGGGCTTGAATTTCAGTACAAGATGTATCCCAGATAGTTTAATTTAATAAAGCAAGAAAATTCCGCTGCACTTTCAAAGGCTTTTATCATTGTCACTTTAATTCCATTATAGAACCAGTAGGGAAATAAAAAATATATGAATTCTACTTTCATTATTTGACAGCATGATAACCAATCAGTTGTCCGTTGAGTAAGTGGAAAAATTAACTTTTTAATATTTCGTCAGACACAGCTGTGATAAGGAATGGATGCTTAGCATTTATTTTCAAACTGTTATGAACAAGATTACAGTTGTCTGTTCAAATATCTGTCCCAATTGCACTTAATGCTGCTATGCTAAACAAGATACATTTTAATTTTTTTTTAAGGGGCCATTCGTTTTTTATTCAACAAAATTATCTAATCTCATTCTCTTTTAATCTTCATATTTCATAAAAACAACCTAAACTGTAAATATGGTACACTGTTGGATGGTATATTATAAGGTATCTTAACCTGTCACATTACACCAGTGTGTGTCACGGGAGTATGCCAGATTTGCCGATCGCAGCTACTGATCTTGTCACTGCACCATGTCAAATTACACGTCTGAAAAATCATAGCCCATGTCACATTTACAGACCAGGCACTAATCTTCCAGCACAGTCATCCTTGCCCCTTTTTCTGACAGCCAATAGCGTGCTACCGGACAGCGCCGGTACTCTACAAAGAGATAAAAGCTGCAATCTCTGCCCTCAATTTCTTTTTTTTTTTATTCTGTTATGGTATGTAAAATACAGAAGATCAGACAGACAAGCTTCTCTCTTGTTTGCGAAGACCACATCCCCAGGGTAACCATACCAAGATGGCACTGTGCAAAGCGTTAACAGCTGTGGTGCTTTCAAACGCAGCCTTGTGGAAGAAATTAAGCTTGGATATATCTTCTTCTTCTTTCAGCTGATCCCGTTAGCAGTTGCACAGCGGATCATCTTCTTCCTTATCTTTCTGTCCTCTGCATCTTATTCTGTTACACCCATCACCTGCATGTCCTCTCTCACCACATCCATAAACCTTCGCTTAGGCCTCCCTCTTCCCTGGCAGCTCTATCCTTAGGATCCTTCTCCCAATATACCCAGCATCTCTCCTCTGCATATGTCCAAACCAACGCAATCTCGCCTAACTGACTTTGTCTCCCAACCGTCCAACTTGAGTTGACCCTATAATGTACTCATTTCTAATCCTGTCCATCCTTGTCACACCCAGTGCAAATCTTAGCATCTTTAACTCTGCTACCTCCAGCTCCATCTCCTGCTTTCTGGTCAGTGCCACTGTCTCCAACCCATAGAACATAGCTGGTCTCACTACCTTCCCTTTCAGTCCTGCCGATACCCACCTGTCACAAATTACTCCTGACACTCGTCTCCACCCATTCCACCCTGCCTGCACTCTCTTTTTCACCTCTCTTCCACAATCACATTACTCTGTACTGTTAAACCCAAGTATTTAAACTGATCCACCTTTGCCAACACTACTCCCTACATCATCACCATTCCTCTGGCCTCCCTGTCATTTACACACATTTATTCTGGTTTGTTCCTACCGACCTTCATTCCTCTCCTCTCTAGAGCATATCTCCACCTCTCCAGGGTCACCTCAACCTGCTCCATACTATCGGTACAGATCACAATGTCATCAACAAACATCATAGTCCACGGGGACTCCTGTCTAATCTTGTCTGTCAACCTGTCCATCACCACTGCAAATAAGAAAGGGCTCAGAGCCGATCCCTGATGTAATCCCACCTCCATGTTGAATGCATCCGTCGCTCCTACCGCAGACCTCACCACTGTCATACTTCCCTCGTACATATCCTGTACAACTCTTTCTTACTTCTCTGCCACTCCCGGCTTCCACATACAATACCACAGTTCCTCTTGAAGCACCCTGTCATATGCTTTCTCCAGGTCCACAAAGACACAATGCAACTCCTTCTGGCCTTCTATAAACTTCTCCATCAACATCCTCAGAGCAAACATTGCATCTGTGGTGATCTTTGTTGGCACAACACCATACTGCTGCTCACTGATCATCACCTCACTTCTTAACCAAGCTTCCACTACTCTTTCCTATAAATTCATGCCGTGGCTCATCAATTTTATTCCCCTGTAATTACTGCAGTCCAGCACATGCCCCTTATTCTTAAATATCGGTACCAGTACACTTCTACTCCACTCCTCAGGAATCCTCACACTTTCCACTGCCATCTCTCCTAAACACCTCTATGCTTCCTTAGGTACATCATCTGGACCAACGGCCTTTCCATTTTTCATCCTCCTCATAGCTGTCCTTACTTCCTCCTTGGTAATCCGGTGCACTTGCTGATTCACTATCTCCACATCATCTAACCTCTTCTCTCTCTCGTTCTCATCATTCATCAGCCTCTCAAAGTACTCTTTCCATCTGCTCAACACACTCTCCTCGCTTGCGAGTACGTTTCCATCTTTATTTTTTATCACCCTAACCTGCTGCACATCTTTCCCAGCTCAGTCCCTCTGTCTAACCAATCGTTACAGGTCCTTTTCTCCCTCCTTAATTTCCATCCTCTCATACAACTCATCATACGCCTTTTCTTTAGCCTTCGCCACCTCTCTCTTCACCTTGTACTCTTGTCTACTTTCTGTATCTCTCTGACTATCCCACTTCTTCTCTGCCATCCTCTTCCTCTGTGTACTCTCCTGTATTTCCTCATTCCAACACCAGGTTTCCTTTTCCTCCTTCCTCTTTCCAGGTGTCACGCACCCTTCTTGCTGTCACCCTTATTACATCTGCTGTAGTTTCCCAGCTGTCTGGTAACTCTTCACTGCCACCCAGTGCCTGCCTCACCTCCTCCCTAAACTCCTAGACGTGGAAACTGGGTTTTCTGCTGAAAAAAACAATAATGTTTAAAACAGTATCGTTTACATACAACAGAATCGTTGGTGAATCGTTTAAATGCACTTATTTATATCCATTCATACACTCATAATTTCAATTATTAAATAATAATAATCTATACTAATAAAAGGCAAAGCCCTCACTCCCTCACTCACTCACTCATTCACTCAGACTCATCACTAATTCTCCAACTTCCCGTGTGGGTGGAAGGCTGAAATTTGGCAGGTTCATTCCTTACAGCTTCCTTACAAAAGTTGGGCAGGTTTTATATCGAAATTCTACGCGTAATGGTCATAACTGGAAGCTGTTTTTCTCCATTTACTGTAATGGAGATGAGCTTGAACGCCGTGGGGCGGAGTTTCGTGTGACATCATCACGCCTCCCCGTAATCACGCAGTACATAGAAAACCAGGAAGACCTCCAAAAAGCGCTGAAGAAAACATGCATTATATAATTGAGAAGGCAGCGAAACAATAAGAAGCGAGCGAGTGACATATACAACCATATTCATGAGTTCTGCTACTTCGGAAATAAAGCACGATGTAAACCTACACTTTAAATTAAGTTCATAGACAGGCTACCGCTGGCGTTTGTAATTTAGTGCCTGCCCATATAAGGCCGTCCGTCAGCGGCAATCCAATAGCAAACTCCACTAAATATTCACGGGTGAAGGACTGTGCTTATGGAGAGGAAGATGAGATGGTCAGGGTGGTGTTTGACACAAACTCAGCGAAACTGCAAGAGAAAGTTTTAAGTGCCAGGACTAAGGTAACATTAAATACAGCCATGGACATAGCACGAGATGGCACCGGCACAGCTGGGAACCTTCGATGCATGTACACCGAGCGGCTCACGTGAAATGACGCAGTGCACAGATAAAAGCAACAGTTCCAAAGAGCGCTGAACAAAAACCGAATTACACAATTGAAAAGGCAGCAAAAAATATAAAGCGCCTGATACATACAAGCATATTCATAAATCCAGCTACTGCGGAAACAAAGCACACGTTGGAAAAGTCAATGTCCCGCTAAAGGAAGACAGTGTAAAAAACCCGTGCATGCAGTGTGTCAGGTCGCAGATAAAGAAGAAGACGAGCTGTTTATTGATGCAGTAAGAAACGAATCGATGAATGAAACCAGTCATCTTTACAACGATTGACAAACACGGAATGTAACTTGAACACAACACATCCTACAAATACGAACCTGATTGAAAGAAATAATGATAATCAAATCCTTGATGACAGCAACACTCAGTAACACTCACAAAACAAATACTGTATATTGACAGTCATGTTACGTTATTTTTAAAATGTTCCCTTTTCTTTTCTAGCTTTTTAACACACTACTTCTCCGCATACGATACGTATATATATATATATATATATATATATATCCCGATCTACATACTCGAATAATGGATACTTTATTCGCCATCAATGATTGTTTTGGTAAAGCCATACTCAGTGTATTCATTAGATGAACGGTAAAAAGTAAGAGCGAGGGAGGATGACTTATTGAGGCATGCAGGCTGTAGTGCGCCAACTCTATCTGAATTGCGCGATCACATTTGAAAAATATATCTTTTCAAGTTCTATTTAGTCCATATGTGTCAAACTCAAGGGTCAAGGGCCACATCCGCCCGGCGTGTAATTATATCCGCCCGAGATCATTTTATATACTGTATTATTGTTATTAAAGCCCGGTATATGAAGCGCTGGTAACACAATAAACTACAGATCCCATAATGCAGCGCTTCAGCTGCCTTGCCGAACACTTACGCGCTAATCAAGTCTAGCTTATGATGCTGCAAGTTATTGCGGCTAGCTCACACGATGCTGAAGAGAAAAGTTGATTCTGAAAATAGAGCCTTTAAAACCGATGGGAGGCTGAGTATATGTTTACTGAACCCGTGTGTCTCATTTGTGGAGCTAATGTGGCTGTAATTACAGAATTTAATCTAAGACGGCACTATGAGACAAAACATCAGGGTAACCTGAATGCAATGCAGAAGATACAGAAAGCAGAATAATTAAATAAGAATCTGACACTTCAGCGGACGTCTTTACCCGTGCACAATCACAAAGTGATTTCAAGTGAAGCTGCTTTTATGGGAGACACAAATACACCAGTGCACCTTGCCCCACTTTCCCTGTTGCCAAGTAATGTTAAACCAAGTCGTCACTACGGTGTTCCCAACACGCACTTTGCTGATAAACTGAGCGCACTGAGTTTGCACGGCGCTTTGGTGACTTTGAAGAACAAAAAAAGTCCGTCTACATGCGGCTCGAACCTTGTGCATGTTTGGTAGCACATATCTGTGTGAGAAGCTCTTCTCAGTGATAAAGACTAACAAAACAGCACACAGGAGTCACCTCACTGATGAGCACCTGCAATCCATCCTGAGAATCTCCACAACACAGAACCTCACACCAAACAGAAGCGAACCTGTTGCCAAAAAAAGATGCCAGGCGTCCAGCTCTAAAATGACATATGAGCAAAGACAACTGAATGATTTGATTTGTTATTGCTGAAAGGAACACATTTTATTTATATTTCCAGGTTTTGTTATGCAGCATGTTCATATTTGAATTTGTATAATTTTGACAGGATATATTTTTATGGAGAGCAAAATCTTTTGGGATATTTAAAATCTAAGTTTATTTTTATATAAAATTACATAAGAGTAAAGAAATTTGAATGTTTGTTCTTTTAACGTTTACTTTATTTCTAACTTGTATAATTTAGACAGGATATATTTTTATGGAGAGCAAAATATTATAAGTTGTTTAAGGTTTGAGTTGATTTATTCAGAATAATATTCCTGTCTGTTTTTACCATTCCTACCAAAGATATTTCTGTCGACTAAATAAAAATTCCTTCTATTTAAAATTTAAATAGAACTTGAACAAATATGATAGTTCATAATATCCATGCAGACTTGCACGTAAGAGCGGGAGTTATCCGTTTTAACAAGCAGCGTATTGCACTGATACGAAATAGCTGTGTGTGTATATATGTAGATATGTATGTATATATATGTATGTGTATATACAGTATGTAGAGATATATATATATATATATATATACATATATATATGACAACAACACTCATCACTCACAACAGTGACAAAACAATTACATTGACAGTCATGTTACGTTATTTTCAAAATGTTTCCTTTTCTTTTTCATTGCTTCTTTAACACACTACTTCTCTGCTGCGAAGCGCGGGTATTTTGCTAGTTATTAAATAATTCCTCCCATATAAGTAACATTTCTCGGACTGCCATCTTCCATCACCGAAACATTTCTAGACTTCCTCCTGTTCTTATGCAACACAGTACTGAAGTATTGGTTAACACTAGAATTACCAGAGCCTACGAAAAAACTCGTAGATCCATCCCACCTTAAATCGCTTCTCACCTCTCCGTCAGCATCTATTGTCCTGTAAATGTGTGGAAAAGCAGCAAACGGCAAGCAGCCTGCTATCACATCCCCCACCGGCACGTCTTCTCAGCTCAAGTCTGTTTACCTGCGTGTCAGTTGCTTGGAGTTGTATAGAGTGAGAAGTCAAGCAAAATCACATCTTTTATAAATACTATATCGTTATTTGGAACACATGCATTTCATGTGTGATCTGTGTAAACAGACTGAGAAGACTGTGCGCCAGTGTGGGATGTGATGGCAGGCTGCTTGCTGCTTATCCACACATTTACAGGACAATAGATGCTGACAGAGAGGTGAGAAGCGATTTAAGGTGGGACGGATCTACGAGTTTTTTCGTAGGCTCTGGTAATTCTAGTGTTAATGCCCTAGTCACCTCATATATAGATTACTATAACGCTATTCTATCTGGCATCCCACAAAAACGTATCCATTGCTTACAACTTCTTCAAAATTCTGCTGCCAGGATAATAACCTGTTCTAAATCCACTGAATATATTACACCTATTCTCTCTCAACTTCACTGGCTCCCTCTTCACTACTGAATACAATACAAAATACAGCTGTTAACATTTAAAGCTCTCCACAGTCCTGCTCCCCCATACCTCACTGATCTCCTACAGACTTACAGAACCTGAGTGAGCGAGCAGGAGTGTAATTTGAGAGTATTCAGTCTGGCAATATGGTGCAGTCTTAGTTTGTTGAAGACAGCCACAACTAAAGACATGAGTATAAAATGATGGTTGTTAATTTCAAACTGTGTTTCCTCAATGTACTCCTTGAGAAAAAACGCACCATCTGAACCAATCTCAGCCCGAACAAATGGTTTGATCAAAGATACACTAACAGCTTGCCCTAATGTGGACTGTCAGATAACATGTTCAGCTACTTTGACTGTACCCTCAGAAGGAATCAAACCTCCTTTTTTTTTTTTTGTTTTAATGTGCGCAAGTGGTAGCTTTGATCATATGATAACGGTACAGCATCTTTTACCAAACTAGCACAGCACACATCACAGGACAGCTTTCTCAAAATCCCATCTAAAGGCTACCTCCCACTGCTTCCTGAGGTGGATTTCTTTGGGAAACCTTCAAAGTTTGAGAAATGTTAACAGCTAACAACAATCTACACCAGGGGTTCTTAAACTCGGTCCTGGGGACCACCGTGGCTGCAGGTTTTTGTTCCAACCAGATTCTTAATCAGTGACAATATCTGATAGCACTGATCTCTTTTAATTAGCTGGTTTTATTTATATTTTATTCTACATTTAGGAAAGCACAGCAGCATGATGTTTACATTTATAAGAAACATTTCTTATAAATATTTGTTTTTGCTATAAATTTAAATGCTTAACTCTCTTTTTATTATATTTCGCCCTTTCTCTGTGCAGTTTGCTCCCTTCATTGAATCTTAATAATGACAATTAAAAACAAGCAGAGCAGAAACCCAAGCAAACAACACTTGATCGTGAAAGGCTGCTACTAATTTAGAGTCAGCCCCAAAAAGTAGTAAATAACAGATTAAACAATAAGAACACCTAGAATTACAATCAAGATGAAAAAACTGTTAAAAAGAAAAAAATATATATAACTGCTTAGTACATTTTACTATTATTTTTTTTTTTTACCAAACTTAGTTTTCTAATTTGTATATTTTTCCCAAAACAGGGAATCTGGGAAACAACAGTTCACTTAATTAGCACAGGAGTCCAATTAAAAACAGAGGCTGGTTAGAACAAAAACCTGCAGCCACAGTGGGCCCCCAGGACCGAGTTTGAGAACCCCTGATCTACACATTTAGCGACTAAATACGTTAAGCCAAAACGTTGTTTAGAGGCTCATTTGAGCACATGAATGCATACCTTTGCTAGCTTAGCCTGGCGTAGCTAAATTTAAGATTATAAAAAGGAATTTTCTAATGGCCAAATATAACCAAAACAATTGTTCAGCCTTACCTATGAAATGTAATCCACCGGGATCAGGTTTGGATCGTACAGCCGTTTGTACGGCCGTTTGTAATCCCAAGCAGCACATGCATAAGGCATCTTTATCCATTACTTCATTCCACAGCAGTGCCACTCGCAATATGGCAGTGATGTTGAAGTATGATACTGCTGGTCATGCGGCGTCTAGTAATTCTATGTCTATGGTGACAATCATATCTTTGGTGTCTCTTCCTATGACGTCAGCAGACAGATTGGTAAAGTATGGGGGTCATGAGGTTGCTGGAAAGGGGTGTGTGGCGCTCCCGATATCTATCCAAAAGGAAAAAGGTCCAAGTCTTTAGAGTCCTGGTGCTTCCCGTTTTGCTATATGGTTGTGAGACATGGACGCTAACCAGTGACCTGAGACAAAGACTGGACTCCTTCAGTAATGTGGCTCTTCGAAGAATCCTTGGATATGGCTGGTTTGACTTTGTGTTGATTGTGCAGTTGCTAATGGAGTCCCGAATGAGGCACACTACCTACATTGTGAGGGAGCATCAATTACGGCACTACAGCCATGTGCCGCAGTTCCGCGGTGGTGATCCAGCTCACAGGATCCTAATTGTTGAGAACACAAGTAGCTGGACCAGTCACAGGGGACGCCCACGTAACACCTGGCTGCGACAGACAGAGAGTCATCTCCGGAGGGTGGGACTAGAACCCGTGTCTACATGGGGGGTTGCCAAACAGGATCCCAACCTGTTTCGTTGTGTGGTAGGTGCAGCAACACACTGTACCAGTGCATGCTCCCTTACCCGACCTGACTAGTGTTGATTAACACTAGAATTACCAGAGCCTACGAAAAAACTTGTAATTCTGTCCCACCTTAAATCGCTTCTTAAAATCGTTCACAGCTCTCCACCAGCGTCTTTTGTCATCTAAATGTGCTGATAAAAATCAGGCTGCAAGCAGCCGGCTATTCCATCCCCCCACCGACTTAGAACGTGCACAAACTTCTCCCAGCTCATGCCTTGATTGATTATCTGGGAGTGAAGTGGAGTTTTAGAGTGGAAATAATAGATCATTATTTGGAACACACGCATTTCACGTGTGTTCCGCTTTACAGTAATCCGTGTAAACACATTTTAAAACAGAAACGTTTTTCATATTGTAGTAGTAAATGACAAAATGTAAGCATAAACTATATAATGTATGAAGCCTGAAGTCCAAATATCAAACACTTCCACAAAAGGTACAAATATAATAGAACAAGTATGCTTTTATTCAAAAATATAACTGCAGAAAAAAGCCACCTTAGCATACCATATTGACACATACTTACTACAGCTACCACGGTAGCATAATGGTATCAGCCGCTGACTAGTATCCAAAAGGTCATGAGTTCGATCCCACATGGTTCAGTTTTGAGAAGTAAACTGCTCTTATTCTTACTATTTTAGAATAAAAACACGCATTTGATTTCAGTGTGTAACAGCCAGTAATTTATGATACTTGTAAAGGTTTTTTTTTTTTATTCACTTTTCATTCTCAGTCTCAGTCGTGTTCAGGATCCTTCCCTACCCCCATCTGAGAATGCTGTTTTCACATAAAGATGCGCTGTAGCTCTGCAGCGTATTTGTGACTGCATTCTCGCACCAATGCTTATGTAACTGAAGTGCCTCGTGCACTTTTCGTGGCATTACACGCCTATTTTTTGAGCATGCCCATCGCCAAACACAGGAACATATGTTGGTGTACAAGAATAAAAACAAGTGCACTTTTATTCTAGACTATAAGTGAAGAAAAATAAAGCAAGTTACAGTAGGCGGTTGATACGACAGCTTGCGTGGTGCAATGCTAAGAACTGCTGATTTCGATCCGTGCTATATAAAATCATCACATTCAAATATTAACAATTTCCACACACCCTTCCTACATTCACGACATGTGTACTTGTTGCAGTGTACACATCTCTGTGCTATGGTTCCTATTACACTGAATGAGCACCTGACATTGTACTTTCTTCCCTATATAAATAACATTTGAGTATAGCGCTCTCCAAATAAATCACATTTGAGTTATAGCGATCTTTATGTGAAAACAGCATTGTCAGATTGATGGGGGGGAATCGTGAACGCGACTGAGAGAATGGAACTGAATAAAAAAAAAGACTGAAATCAAATGTATGTTTTTATTCTAAAATAGTTAAGTACATGCAATATTATTTGAAAACGAACAGCGTCAGATCGGGTTTGAATACACGCCGACGCTGAACTCCCTGTCTATCTACATAGTAATAACAGTAATTGTATTATTATATAGGAGCTTCCCTGTCTGCCTATCATATAGTGCTTTTCCTTCCTACCTATCTATATATCTATCCCCTTAGCTGTTTTTTATATATCTATTATACAGTGCCTTCCCTGTTTATTTATATATCTAGTGCCTTCTCTGCCTGTTTGTCTGTCTGATTGCATATAGCGCTGAACTTACTGCTCTGTACTATTCTGTCCTCTGCATGTCCTGGAGTACAAAAGAAACAGCACCATACAGCAACATGTGCAAACTGGCAAGATCGGGGAAAAAACACGCGGTCACTGATTACAAACCACAAGATGAATGAAAGAGACAATATATGTAAAAACATCATCGCACTAATGCAATATTATTTGAAAACGAACAGCGTCAGATCGGGTTTGAATACACGCTGACGCTGTTACAGAAGGAGTCAGCTTATTCAGTGCAGCAGTTTCAACGCACAGTACATGCAATATGATTTGAAAACGAACAGCATCAGATCGGGTTTGAATATGCGCCCACCAATTTAGAACGTGCACAAACTTCTCTCAGCTCATGCCTTGATTGAGTATCTGGGAGTGAAGTGGAGTTTTAGAGTGGAAATTATAGATCGTTGTTTGGAACACACGCATTTCATGTCTGTTCCGCTTTCTACAGTAATCTGTGTCAACACATTGTTAAAACAGAAACGTTTTTTATATTCTAGTAGTAGATGACAAAATGTAGGCATAAACTATATAGTGTATGAAGCCTGAAGTCCAAATATCAAAGAAACATTTTCACAAGAATAACACAATTGCGCTTTTATTCAAAAATATAACTGCAGAAACAAAAAGCCGCTTTAACATGCGACATTGACAGCAGTTTATTGTAACTGCCTCCGTAGTTCAATAGAATCTGCCCCCGCTTGGGAATCAAGAGGTCACGAGTTCGATCCTACGCCCCTCCGTTTTGAGAAGTAAACCGCTCATAGTCTTACTGTTTTAGAATAAAAGCATACATTTGATTTCAGTCTGTAACAGCCGGTGCAATTTATGATCCTTGTAAAGGTTAGCTTTTTTTTTTTATATTCACTTTTCATTCTCTCAGTCGCATTCAGAATCAATCCATACAACCCCATCTGACACGGCTGTTTTCACTAAAGACGCCGCTTATAGCTCTGCAGTGTACCACGATGCATACTAACGCCCCAAAGCCCCCGGTTCTGACACACAAACGCTGGCGAAGCTGCCTTCTTCGTATCTCACCGTTACTTGCTTTTCTTTTTATTCAGTTTTGAGTGTTCCTGTCAGTCCCCGCATGTTGCTGTATGCTGTTTCTTTTGTACTCCAGGGCATGCAGAGGAGAGAATGGTAAAGAGCAGTAAGTTCGGCGCTATATGCAATCATCAGACACTCCCCATCTGCCCGTTGTTTTGTTATACTTTTACACCAACTTATGTTCCTGTGTGAGCATGCTCAAACGGGCATGCTCAAAAAATACACGTGTAATGCCCAAAAGTGCACGCAGACACTTCATTTCGCAAACAAAACAAGTGCACTTTTATTCAAAACTACCTGTATAACCAAGAAAAAGAAAGCAAGTTACAGTAGGCGATTGATAATGACAGCTTGCATGGTGCAATGCTAAGAAGTGCTGATTTTCATTCCGTGCTATATAAAATAATCACATTCAAATATTAACAGTTCCCACACACCCAAGGACCGTCTTTCCTACATTTACGAAACGTGTACTTGTTGCCATGTACACACCTCTCTGTGCTATGGTTTCTATTACCCTGAATGAGCACCTGACACTGTACTTTTTTTCCTGGGGTAAGGTCCCGCATCAGAGAATTTCCAGTTCCTGCATAAATTCACACCCGATCTGACGCTGTTCGTTTTCAAATAATATTGCATTAGTGCGATTATATTTTCACATATATTGTCTCTTTCTTTCAGGTGTGTAATAGAAACCACAGCATAGAGAGAAGTGTGTACATTGCTTCTTACAGGAAAAGGCGATGGAAAAAGTGCACTTGAATAAAAGTGCACTTTTGTTATACTTTTACACCAATATATGTTCCTGTGTTTGAACGACACGGGCAGATGGGGAGTGTCTGATGATTGCATATAGCGCCAAAGTTACTGCTTTTTACCATTCTTTCCTCTGCATGTCCTGGAGTACAAAAGAAACAGCATACAGCAACATGCGGGGACTGACAGGAACACTCAATAAAACTGAATATAAAGAAAAGCAAGTGACGGTGAGATACGAAGAAGGCAGCTTCGCCAGTGTTTGTGTGTCAGAACCCGGTTGGAGGGTGTTAGAATGCATCATGGTACACTGCAGAGCTATAGCGCGTCTTTAGTGAAAACAGCCATGTCAGATGGGGTTGTATGGATTGATTCTGAACGCGACTGAGAGAATGAAAAGTGAATAAAAAAAAATCTAACCTTTACAAGGATCATAAATTGCACCGACTGTTACAGACTGAAATCAAATGTATGCTTTTATTCTAAAACAGTAAGACTAAGAGCAGTTTACTTCTCAAAATGGAGGGGCGCAGGATCGAACTCGTGAGCTCTTGATTCCCAAGTGGGGACAGATTCTATTGAACTACGGAGGCAGTTACAATAAACTGCTGTCAATGTCGCATGTTAAGGCGGCTTTTTGTTTCTGCAGTTATATTTTTGAATAAAAGCGCAATTGTGTTATTCTTATGAAAATGTTTCTTTGCTATTTGGACTTCAGGCTTCATACACTATATAGTTTATGCCTACATTTTGTCATCTACTACTAGAATATAAAAAACGTTTCTGTTTTAACAACGTGTTGACACAGATTACTGTAGAAACGGAACAGACATGAAATGCGTGTGTTCCAAACAACGATCTATTATTTCCACTCTAAAACTCCACTTCACTCCCAGATACTCAATCAAGGCATGAGCTGAGAGAAGTTTGTGCACGTTCTAAATTGGTGGGGGGATGGAATAGCCGGCTGCTCCAAGCTTCTCTTTATCAGCACATTTAGAAGACAAAGGACGCTGGCGGAGAGGTGTGAAGGGATTTAAGAAGCAGTTTAAGGTGGGACGGAATTACGAGTTTTTTCGTAGGCTCTGGTAATTCTAGTGTTAATGCATACATTTTCTCTGAGTGGTTCATTGACTTACACAAAAATAACTTATCTAAATAAAAGTCTATTCTACTACACTCTTATTCTTCTCATACAGTATCTCCTAGGTTCAACACACTACCCATGAAATCTCTGTGTGTGACACAATTGTCCAATCTTCTTGTTTACAGGTCATCTGCTGATCTTTTAATCATTTTTGTTTTGTGTTTTAAATCAACTGTTCTCCTTGTACATTCTTGTTCTTTATTTATTTAACCATTTTAGTAGTTCTCAAGAAATTTCTAAAACAAAGGCTAACATATTTCAATGTCACTACAACCGAATTACTTAACTGTTGTTAGCTCTAAATTATTCTCTCACAGTCTCGACCTATTACCTTTTTGTCAGTCTGTTTTAGTACATAAAACACGACACATCAGATGACCTTTGAGAGGTTTCGATTTGCTAGGTTCAAAGCATGCATGTCCCTTGTTCCTCATGGCTACATTATATGCATTTCACTTCAGGCTGCATGATTATTGACTTTCAGCTCTCACACACAGAGTATGCCTCTCTGACTAACTAGAACATGAAACCAGTTTGATTTTATCACAGACTAGCTGGTTTTTAAAACTGGGTATGTCATATTAGACAATTATTTTCACAGATGCATGCTGCCAACTGCTTTCATGTATCTAAGATAACGTAAATTAAGTTTATAACTGAAAATTGCTGGAAAAGTCATTTAACATGACATTGCCTTTATAGTGATTGCATGTAGATGGACTTTACATTTCTAGTCATGCTTCACTAGTAAGCTCCAACAGGTATGTGCATGCTTTGATAGGCCGAAGCTTGTCTCTGCGAGCTAAACCGGTGTCTGCTGGCTCAGTTGCCTGCTTGAACTCCAACAGAGTTGATACTGGGCCAGTGTTACACTGCTGCTGCTTAACAGTTATTGTGTTATTATTGCAACTGTCCTGCTTTAGTGTTCAAGTTATTTTGAAAAAAATATATAATATTTAAAATCACAGTTGTAGAAGTTGTAGAACCTGTTGATGTCAAGTGTGTATCTTTCATTGAAAAACTCAATAAGGAATGTGTTACTGGAGACAGTCAACTATAGGTAATACGGTATAGTAGAGTATACTAAGGAAGGAAAAACTTTGCTTTGCTTGAGAACAGGATGTAAAGACATTCAAACTGTTTTTACTTATGATTGGGGAAAAATACCTTTAACTTTCCCCACCTCTATGGGACTTCATCCTGTGATCACAAAAACCTTTTATATAATAAATGTATATTTGGCGGGCCAGGTATGCTTCCATAAACCTGATTCCTGAAAACTCTCATGTTCCAACTGCTTGAACAGATCCTTGGAAGAATTAGTTGAAAAAGCTCAAGATGAAAATGAAAATGACGACATCTAAGCCGGAGTGTGCATTGGCCGAGTCTGTAAACAAAGCATATACTGCTCTTGATGTTTACCCTGTAAAGTAAGCTAAATTATGAACTCATGACAACTTATCTGCTCTCAAAAGAGAAAACTACCAAAAAAAAGTCATTTGTAAATTGAGTATGACATCATGATTCCTGGCACCAATGAAGACTTTTCCTGTAGTTCACATTTCAATGGATTAAATGAATAGTATGAGAAACTGACAGGAAGCAACAAGAACAGAATGAAATTTGGAGAACCAGTTCAGGAAAACATCATTTTAACATTGCCTGCTTACACTTGGGAGTTGTGAATATATTGAGCATAAATAAACTAGAGTTTTAATATAACAAAAAACAAAGAATGTTACCAAAGCTGTAACAAAGCATCCTAATAACATTCTTGATAAGACAAAGTACAATGTAAAAGGCATATGTAAAAACACTCATTTTTACTATGATCTGAAAGATCCCTAATAAAGCCTTTAAGAAAAATGTACACAAATAAGTGCAGGATTATTTGAAATTCATAGAGCTTTAACTGAAGTTTTGTGACCTGGCTGGAGCATCTGACAGATATGCTGTGTACTTGTCTCCCTCATCAAAATGTCAAGTTCATGTTATCCTCAACCAATACTCAAGTATGGCCAGGGCCTTTCTAAGGCATACTAAAGACATTTTAATTTTCGGTACAATAATGTGTATGATTTTTAAGTTATTTTTTAAGGTTATGAGCTCACACTCTTTCCCCAAAACCCATCCAACAATGCAACAACATACTTACACTTCAGGTAGTTATGAAATAAGAGGTCTACAAGAGCTTCAGATTAGTATGTCACTGTGAATTTTTTCAAAGGTTCACTGCCTCATACCTCAGATTTTTTCTTTTAAATACAATATACCAGGACATGCATTTGCATTTCCTTATACAATGCTGATTTTGCTCCAGGCCTTTCATTGTTTTTTAATAACCAAAAGCTGAAAAAACGCCTTGAATGAGATGAATTTTGTCCTTGAAAAAATAAACTTGGACATAAGCAAAAGTTAAATATTACAATTTTTTTGAAAAGCTACTTTTTAGAAAGCTTCGTAGTAAAATCATTATAGCATTTTTCATGCTGTACTTGGTGAAGAAAAATGGCTATATATTTAGAAAAACTTTTTTTTAATAAACAAATGATTTCTGAGCTGTGGAAGGTTTGGGTAATTAATTTGCTAAAGGTCATTAACATTTAATAAAAGTTATGAATTTACTGAATTAAAATGGAACGACTCTTTAAAATCAAAGCACAATTAGCAATAATCCTATCTTTCCATTATACATCATACGAATTAAATGTATTAACTAATACCTTTGAAGCCAAAAAATACTGGAAATGAAAACATGCAGCTCTGCTCTGCTCTGCTACATAAGACGCTCTGGTATGCCTCATAATTTTGCATCGTACACACGTGACGCCTTCAGATTACTTCAGGTTCTATTCTTTTCAAAGTGTACTTGTTTGAGTTATGGGTTACTACACAAACCAAAGTGCAAACCATTTGAACTCCACAGATCTACAAAGCAGCATCCCTTACGACAACAGTTACACCAAACGTAATATGCTATATAAAACTGTCACGATTTTAATTAAAACCTGAAATGAACTGCAAATGATCTGTAACTATTTAGCACATACGATGCATACACTCTGCACGAAACATCTAAGGGTGCACCTCCTTCCTGTCGTTACGCGGTCAGATTCCGATTTGACATACAGGCATCATATTTCAAAACCTGTACGCCTCAACCTGAAACAGTTTAAGTGTCAAGCTCCAAAGAACAACTGGATGCGGCTTAGCCCTTGCATATTAGTCAAGGATGTTATTATCTTATAAAGCCACCGGTTAAAAAAAACAAACAAAATACCACGCATTCTGCTCACCTCCCCAAATGCCAAGCTTTAACTGGGACTTGTCCAGGTTTTCCACATAGTCACCTATAAACCTGTTTAAAAGGTCGACAACTAGAGATTCGAACACCATGCCAGCTTCTCGGCGTCTCAAAAGCAGTAGCCCAGCTGTCCCGTGATCCTTGATACAATTAAATACGAAACTTATCGACGACGCACGAAGTGAAAGCGAGCCACTCCGCGCTCGACTGGCAATGGCTGAGTGAATCAGCGCTTTGAGGTGCTCAGACAAACGCCTCGAAGTACTGCGCATTGACTAATACGCTTGTTTAAAAAGCGCCGTACCTTTTCTAACCGAGAGATGTCATGCAAATACATTATATATATATATATATATATATATATATATATATATATATATATATATATATATATATATATATATATATATATATTTATTATATATATATATATATATATATATATATATATATATATATATATATATATATATATATATATATATATATAGAGAGAGAGAGAGAGAGAGAGAGAGAGAGAGAGAGAGAGGCCATGTCTATGAATATATAGTGATGATAAATACGTAAAAATTGAACTCGATTTTCACTACTGGGTATTAACGTTACGATCAGATTTAGGGAGATAAACCTTATGAGGGGCCCAGCAGGCCATGGATCATACGTCTATTGGATTACATGCGTCTGCAATACATTGGTGAATATTGGCGAAATTATTCTAAAAATACACTTGTAATATTGGTTCCAAATAAGAATATGAAAAGATTAAGTAGCTCTTTCAGCTCTCTTTCCTAAATGTGAAGCTTTATTCAAATGAATGTCAATATTTTACTATATAGAGGTTTAGAAGTTTACAGATTGTTTAATCTTTTGATACATTTTACATGATATAAAGGGGGTTACATAGATGGTGAAAAGCGCTGTATGAAACAGAGACGACCAGTTTATGAATGGAGCCATAGATAAATATGAAAGAAGACATATGAAAGAGAGATTTTTTTTTTACAATTAATGTCCAATGTAAGTAGATAGCTTTTTTTTTTGTAATAAATCGACCATGACTGATAGATATGAAAGGAGCTCTTCAAAATACAATTATTTTTTAAACTTGCATAAGGCTTTTTTATAAGGATTGCTTATTAACGTTTTAATATAACTCACCGGTAAAACAAAACCATGATATACCGTTCGACACATATAGTTATGTAAGACATTGGGGTTTTTGGGGATACTTCCCTCTTTTTAGCATCCAGACTCGATTTTTTTTTCATTTTTAAACAATTTTTTGTACCATATTTTTGGCAGAAAATCACACACTAAGGAAAAGGTGTAAATCAATAGTCGTCTTAGGCAAAAGAGATCAGAAGGACTTGGATTTGCGTGTGCCACATCAACTGACCTCGTCCTCTAACGGGATACGAGGGGTCAGAGTTACTGCTTTTCACAAATCTAAAAAAATGGGTGTAGGCAGCATAGTCATGTGGGGAGTCGTTTTATGCAATTTCGAGATTGCTGATAACAAATGTAATCATTTTTGTTTTAATATTTAAAACTTTACTGGTGGCCCTAGCCCCCTAAGAGCCACTTCCATGAGGTTGAACATAACCAATGTCAAACATAAGCAGATCGTGTTTTAGATTACTTCAAGGTCCGTTATTACATATATGATATTATTTTTGATTTCTTTTCCTCTACTAGGGATCTTGCCCTCTATGGACATTTATCAGAGAGTGAACAATTATGCAATTGTATTAAAATCAAGACTATTTATACTTTAAATGTTCAAATTAAAGCACACTTTTAATAGGTTAAATATTTGACACCACTATTCTTGTTTATTATGTATTTCCACCTGATGAAGTTAATGATTACATGTCTTATGAACCCGAGTGGCTTACACAAATACAATTTTTTTTTTTACCTCACTCTTAACTCATCAGCTTTTCTCCTGAGGCATTTCTTTTTATTAAGTAAGTATGCCAGAGCTGTTCAGTCATGGAAATAACATTACTTATTTATTTTTATTTTTTTTAATGTGTTTATTTTCAGCTTGCATTATCTTATCAGAATTCCTTACTTACAAAAGAGGTTTTGCAAATAGATAATATTCACAAGACAGATGATTGCATTGCAAGGTACTTTTGTAGACAAAACTGAAATTGTAAAATCTATTGCAAACTACAAAAAAGAGAATATCTTGAACGTTCCATTTATTTTATATCATACAAGTTTTTCACCCACAATATTTATTCTTATAGCATGTTTTCACACAAGAAATGTAGCTCAAAGTGATTTACAAAAAGTTAAGAAGAAAAATCACAATTATAAAGGATGAATGATTAAATACAAAAACCTAAATAAATAAATACAAATACATAATATTTGCAATTATCTGTTAAAGCTGGTGCAAAAAGTTAAAAACAATTAAAAAGCCATCTTAAATGTCCCTAGATGTTTATGTATGTTATTTGATGGCTCTTCTAATACCAGTTCTGTATGTATATGATGACTAAAACATTTTGAGCATGAACTGTGTTTTATTGTGCAAATTGTGTAAGTAGCCCAAAATTAGCACCTGTACTAAAATACATGAGTTAGAAGTTTCTATCACTTGTGGTTTAAAGTGTATGGTTTGCATGTGTAGCAGTTTAGTGTGCATGAATGTCTGAAACTATAAAATTAAGTATCATCCTATCATTCACAATCTCAAATTGTCAACATGTATCATACTTACAGTGGTTTCTTATTCCTTTGCATGTTTGTCACACAAAATGTTTCTGACCATCAAACACATTTAACCATTAGTCAAATATAACACAAGTAAACACAAAATGCAGTTTTTAAATGATGGTTTTATTATTTAGGAGAAAAAATCCAAACCTTCATGGCCCTGTGTGAAAAGTAATTGCCCCTTGTTAAAAATAACCTAACTGTGGTGTATCACACCTGAGTTAAATTTCCGTAGCCACCCCCAGGCCTGATTACTGCCACACCTGTTTCAATCAAGAAATCACTTAAATAGGAGCTGCCTGACACAGAGTAGACCAAAAGCACCTCAAAGGCTAGACACCATGCCAAGATCCAAAGAAATTCAGGAACAAATGAGAACAGAAGTAATTGAGATCTATCAGTCTGGTAAAGGTTATAAAGCCATTTCTAAAACTTTGGGACCACAGTGAGAGCCATTATCCACAAATGGCAAAAACATGGAACAGTGGTGAACCTTCCCAGGAGTGGCCAGCCGACCAAAATTATCCCAAGAGCGCAGAGACGACTCATCCGAGAGGTCACAAAAGACCCCAGGACAACATCTAAAGAACTGCAGGCCTCACTTGCCTCAATTAAGGTCAGTGTTCACAACTCCACCATAAGAAAGAGACTGGGCAATAATGGCCTGCATGGCAGATTTCCAAGACGCAAACCACTGTTAAGCAAAAAGAACATTAGGGCTCGTCTCAATTTTGCTAAGAAACATCTCAATGATTGCCAAGACTTTTGGGAAAATACCTTGTGGACTGATGAGACAAAAGTTGAACTTTTTGGAAGGCAAATGTCCCGTTACATCTGGCGTAAAAGGAACACAGCATTTCAGAGTAGTGTGATGGTCTGGGGTTGTTTTGCTGCTTCAGGACCTGGAAGGCTTGCTGTGATAGATGGAACCATGAATTCTACTGTCTACCAATAAATCCTGAAGGAGAATGTCCGGCCATCTGTTCGTCAACTCAAGCTGAAGCGATCTTGGGTGCTGCAACAGGACAATGACCCAAAACACACCAGCAAATCCACCTCTGAATGGCTGAAGAAAAACAAAATGAAGACTTTGGAGTGGCCTAGTCAAAGTCCTGACCTGAATCCAATTGAGATGCTATGGCATGACCTTAAAAAGGCGGTTCATGCTAGAAAACCCTCAAATGAAGCTGAATTACAACAATTCTGCAAAGATGAGTGGGCCAAAATTCCTCCAGAGCGCTGTAAAAGACTCATTGCAAGTTATCATAACGCTTGATTGCAGTTATTGCTGCTAAGGGTGGCCCAACCAGTTATTAGGTTCAGGGGGCAATTACTTTTTCACACAGGGCTATGTAGGTTTGGATTTTTTTTTCTCCCTAAATAATAAAAACCATCATTTAAAAACTGCATTTTGTGTTTACTTGTGTTATATTTGACTAATGGTTAAATGTGTTTGATGATCAGAAACATTTTGTGTGACAAACATGCAAAAGAATAAGAAATCAGGAAGGGGGCAAATAGTTTTTCACACCACTGTACTTCATATGCAACAGTTAAGACATGGGCTGGAGAATATCACTAGGGCATGACATCTCTCCAAAATGACCTAAGCCTTAGCTAGCCTTCAACATCAGTGACAGAATAAAATTATATAATGAATTATAATGGAGAATCAAAGAATGACATAAATTAGCAGACACTATACACATATCTTAACCTAACAAAATTAGATTGGAAGAAGATAAGAGCCATTTTATGATTTGAAAACTCACTTTTTATGTTGTAGGCAAATTATAAAATGAATGTAATCATAACTGGCCAAGGTGTTTTGCAATGAGCATTATTTACAAATTAGTGGGTCTGATGCTAAAGTACTTGCAGCCTTTGATTATTCAGTGTTGTTTGCCTGGGTGTCTGCTCTGCTGCTTTTAAATTGTCATTATTAAGATACAATGAAGGGGGAAAAACTGCACAGAGAAAGGGCAAATTATATTGAAATCAAAAAAAGAGAGTTAAGCATTTAAATCATAGCAAAAGCAGAAATATTTATAAATGTCTTATAAATGTAAAAATCATGCTGCTATGTTTTTCTGAATGTTGAATAAAAGAAAAAAAAAATACCAGCTAATTAAATGAGCTCAGTGTTATCAGGTGTTGTTACTGATTAGGAATGTTGTTGGAACAAAAACCTGCAGCCACAGGGGGTCCCCAGGACCGAGTTTGAGAAACACCGGCCTAGACTCATTGCAGTTACTCCATTTATCTTCTTAAAAATTTGCTGTGGTAGCTTAAAAATATTACTTTACTTTCCATTGTGCTTGGCCAATAGCAATGAGGAAAACCTTTCAATTTATCTTTGGTAGATCCATCACTTTGACCCAGAGTCAAAACAACAACCAAAAAATTGGGAGATTACATGCCATGATTATTTTATAAATTGAATACTGTATTTCTTTTTACATGATCTTGCAGTGGCTTTGATCATTTTAGTAGATTCTCTGTCAGTTTTGCATAAAGCATTACACTATAAAGTTATATACATATGATTCGTGTATACAATGTGTGGTACATAATTAATTTAGGCAATACCTATGTGTGTTTTTGTAATAATTTCTACTGGTTCAGGTTTTCTCCCCAAGAACAGACTACCAAAATAAATTTATAACAGCTGCCATATTATAGATGTGAAACACTGCATGACAAAATGAGATGAGTCTTAAAATATTGCATATGCAGAAAGTAGAATTCTCTCCCTCATATTATTCTGCATTGCAGCAAAATATTTTTTGGGTTGTTGTCTTTTTTAAAAATATTATTAATTGTATCTTGAGGTTATTTTAGTTTTTTCTATGGCATTATTTTGAATTGTAATGGGCATTGCCATTTTGTAGTTGCTTCTATTACCATTACTATGATGGTTGTCATTTACCAGTTCTGTGAAGTGTGACATCATCTCACCACCAGTATAAAGTACAGAGGTACTGTTCAGTCATTATGCAAGTATTTGGATAGTTTTCTAAAGGCACTACATTGTGGATAATTTTTAATGTTCTGTTTTCACTTTTGCTATGGATTTTTGACTTTGTCTTTTAGTTCCTGTTTTCAGTTTGGCAACATAATTATTTTAACCTTGCATTAATGACTTTGCACCATTACATTTTGACTATTCTTTGACACTTTCCCTCAGATCATCTCCTTGTCCATTTTTTCAACTGTCCTGTTTAGGACACCTGACTTTTTTTAACCTCAAGCAGAACAGACAGCTGCAGAGGTGTGAATTATGTGACATCATGATGCTTGACCAGCCAGTTTTTTTACTGGTGGTTAAATTAATTTTAACTGTGTTCTGACATTTGATTTTTATGTGTCATTTTTGTTATGTTTTGAGATTTGATGTTATTTGTGTTCAAGTAAGACCCTGTGACCCTGAAGTGGTTTAAGCAAAATTGATTATAGATTTGTTAATGTAAAATAATCCTCAATACCATTCTGGCTAGTACTTATTTATGCATAGCCAAAATTGTGATGTATATTTATATAATGTACTTTGTATATTTATATTTATATGTATATTTAATTTCAAACTCTGATGCCAAAAGTAGTTTGTGAATGGCTGTTATTAATACATACATAAATACATTATTTCAACACATTATCTAAAAGTAAGTTTCTCCTCCACACTTCCTTCCCAACAGGCTCTAATTTTACATCATATGTGAGGAATTATTTTGATTATTTTGATAACTGCCAATCAGAAATTCAGGGTCTGTGAATGTAGCATGCTATGAACACCCCATTTTCCACACCTGTGGTGTCTCCCCAATTTCTGCTCTGTTGAAACCAGTACTTTTGTGTTGATTGCATTCTAATACTTCTGTACTCAGTTCCCATTGCATTAGATTTCAGGTCCTGTATTTGTTACAATGTGGGAGATGAGGTCTACATAAAAATCTTTGGTTGCCAGCAGGTCGAGGAGGCACACATTGCCGTTGGCGTAGGTAGGGCATAGGTAGGGAAGGGACTTGATAAGACTGGCATGCTTTGTCTATGTAGTGTTTTCTGTTGCCTGGCAATGAGTGACTGACCCACGATCTATGTGTTGTTTGCAACAAAGAGTGTAAGCAGCCTATATTACTGTATTATTCTTTACATATTAGAACATTTTGCAACAGATTATATGCTTTTTATGCTCATGTGGATTGAAGATAGTGAGTTTATCTGACAATTTTGAAGATAGTGAGTTTATCTGACAATTACCAGATTTTGCCTATACAGCCAGTGATCCATCTTATTGTTTAAGAGCCTACTCTTTCTATCCAAGTAATCCTAATTTTAGTAAGAAGTAATCTCACCACATATTAATGGTAGAAAACTGCACATTCCATTTGGGAAAAAACAAGATTTACCAGCAGCCATATCACAACTTTTCAGAGACAGACCTTTCATCATCTGCCTCCTACTCTTATCTGCTAGAGTGAATGCCGGATTTAGTCATTGTTTGAGACACAACTTAACAGGTATTGTTCAGCAACCTATTATCTGGTAGTGGATTGCATAATTAAAAACAGTATTGCTCACATTAGAATACTATTAACCAAAGAAAACTACTACTAAATATATACAGTATAGACCCTGTATTCGGATTCAGCGGGTTAGAAAATGGATGGATGGATGGATGGATATATATATATATATACAGTATATCAGGTACAATTAATCTGTCTAATAGTTAGCATTACTGAACAAAATGACGCAAAAAAAAATACCTGGAGGGACTGAATCTTATTAACCTCTCCCAGACAAAACCTCTGCTTTAGGATACTGATTATCCATATGTGCAATAAGTTACAGATTAAAGAGAATTGACTTCAGACCCATAAAAATGTGTGCCTGTGTAATTGTAAAAAGGAACCTTTGTTGTGAAAATGGACCTTAACCCTCTTTAAATCATCAACATAAAAATTACAAAACACATTGTTTGTTGGATTCCAAAGCTTCATGCTTTGTATTATTGGATCAACCAGATTGACAAAAGTACAATAAAATCAAATATCTACTTTTTTCTCTCTTACAAAAGAGAGGAAAGATGTCACAGCTGTAAAACGAGTAAAGAATTACACAAAATTGTTGTGCTTTGGAATTTGACAAAAGAGCAGATCAGGTCATGTCATTTTCTACCCTGTTTAATCCAGACCAGGCTCTCAGGGGGTATTGGAGCCTATCTCAGCTAGCACTGGACACAAGGCAGGAACAAATCATGGACAGGGTTCCAGTCCCTCACAGGGCAAACACACACACACACCAAACGCTCTGTGGGAACAATGCATGTCTTTGAACTGTGGGAGGAAACCAGAGCACCCGGAGGAAACCGACACACACATAGGGAGAACATGCAAACTCCATGCAGGGAACACCCAGGATATGAACCCTAGTCTCCTCACTGTAAGACCACAGTGGCACCAAAGAAGACCACAGTGCCACCAAAGAACACATCATAGGAATAATATTCACATGCTTCAGATGAAAAGTAATTATGCACATACACCACAAAGACATCTGCCCCATCTTAAACAGAACTTTGCCAAACCTGTAGACTCCTAAAACAATAAATTGTATGCTTAAAAATTTTCCAGTAAATGAAACCACCTGGTCAGACTTGTTATGGCATGTGTATCATAAATGAACCAATCACACAAAGACACACATTTTAACATATTTCTTTACACTTTTCAAGATGAAAGTTGTACTGGTAACACCCTGGTTCATACTATGAACCAGTCCAACTAATCCTCTAGGGGAAACCCCAGGCTTGTAGAGGCCAGTTCAAAGATATAAGCCCTCCAGCATGTCTGCTGTTAGATTTTTTCCTGAAGTGCCATGTCTGAGAGAGGTGGTCAAAAGGTATTTTAACTACTGCACATGTTCAAACCACCTAAACTGTTTGTTCTCAATCCAGAGAAACAGCAATTATGCTCCAGGTTCCTTACCCTATAATGGAGAATGATACTCAACAACTTCATCTCAACTGAGTGTACTTGTAATCTTATTCTTTTAGGTTTTAACTTTTAATATTATTAATAAGATTGCTCCATAGAGTAGGTGAATCAAAGCTTTCAGTCAAATATCAAAGTTTTAAGATGTCCATACTTGTTAGTCTGTATTTTCCATAGATAAAAAATGAAACTTAAACTTTGCAGCATTTTGGTTTTTTTTTAACACTGTTTTTTTCTTTTTCTCCTTGATTTAGTAAGAGTAGTGTGAGAAATATTGTAGTTTTACTCTTGCCTAACGTGCAAATGTTAATAATTGGCTACATGTAAAAACTAGGAATGTAAAATCAATACTTAAGAGAATTTAAAAATATAGTCTACTAAATATAAATTATTCATTAATACTGTTAATGAAAACATATGCTATTGTGATTTTAAACAAAGACTTTTTACTCTCTGAAACTTGGCTTTGTAGCACAGCACATTGTTCTCGGCAAAGAACATGTAGCAAGGCTACATAACTTGACAGTCGGGTTGGCCTCCTGGACTGTCTGTCACTTTATTATGTTGGCTGGAAGGGTGCTTGTAAATAGCCCATCAGCCACCTTTGGTGACGTTCCAGTCTGGGAGGACCCTGCCCGGTAAATATTCCAGCTGCCCGTTGCCGGCGTGAGGTTGCCATAACAACCGAGTGAGGCAAGGATGTTTCGGCGGGAAATTTTTTCTATTTAAGGGGAATGGCGGATCAAGGCAGGAGGAAAAAAGAAGGAAGGAAAAGGCTAAAGGCAAGGAGAGACTATCCACGCTTAAAGGATCATTCAGGATCTTTCTTCACCAGGGACATTTGTTGGTGTCCACCCCGAAGAAATAATCCGGTGACGAATCCCCGAGAAGAGGCAAGGTTGGTGTTCTCCGGGTGCTCCCGTCTGATGAGTCAGATAACGGAATTTGCATTTCTTCGTGATAGTCCGCGGAGAAGCCGTTCCACCAGATGACTGTTGTGTTTTCCTCCTGCCCTATGGAAGGAACTGAACTGCAGGATTTATTCTTTTTTATATGTGGATTAAGCACATTTTTCTTTTTTCTTTATTATTTTCTTTTGTTTATTGTCTACGTCGAACCGGGGATTCAGATTTGGGCACTGGGGAGGGCGTCTGGGAAAGGGATTCACTAATGAGCACTCAGGCACCGGGCACGTAAATGTAAATAGTAAATGTTAATATATTTTTTTCAGTCCCACTTTCCTTTGCGTGAATTTTTTTTTTGCCAGTAATAGTTATAAGGACGCGTACAGGGGACAAGAGGGACCGAGGACCGAATATGGTAATGCTACTTTAACCTTCTATTATCGTCCACTTCCCTTTGGGTTGTGAAGTGTAGGAATCGCGTGCCCGTATCTTGCGGTTGCTACAAACATGCCAGATGATTTTGTCAGTCAAGAAATTTAACTAATATGAAATGTTGAAACACAAATGATTGTAAAAAATCAAGGTAATTTTTACATCTTTTGAGAGACTAATATTAGATATTAAGATGGAATTATGCATATAGCACCTTGAGCATGGTAAGGGTGCTATATAAATAAAAGGTTTTATTTATTTATTTAATTTATAGTCTTGCTAGGATGTACAAATTGTGAACTCAAAAGGTAGAAATGTGCTGAAAATAGCTATGAGGCCAACTTCAGACCAGAAACTGAAAACAAGTCCCAAGGGGTTAAATTAAAAGAATAGTCAAGAACAGACTGAACACAAAATGCTAAACAAGAAGCAATTCAAAACAATATAAACAGCAAATTATCAGCTTTAATCAGGGTGTGCTAAATTAAAGCAATGGATCTTCAGCCTGAATATAGATGGCGAGACTGATGAGGCATATCTTATGTCTGGATTTGGAAAAGACACCCTTAACAAAAAGAGAGGTTTTTTAATTTTAAAACGCCTGCAATACTACCAAAGACTGATGTTATTTCTGGCAAAAATGATGTTCAGTATACAATTATCTTACAATAATCAGTGTTTCCTGATTTGGACATTTATTCAAGTAATGGAATTACAATCCCATCCATCCATTTTCTAACCCGCTGAATCCAAACACAGGGGTCTGCTGGACCCAATCCCAGCCAACACAGGGCAGGAACCAATTCTGGGTAGGGTGCCAACCCACCGCAGGACACACACACACACACAAGGGCCAATTTAGAATCGCCAATCCACCTAACCTGCATGTCTTTGGACTGTGGGAGGAAACCCACACAGACACGGGGAGAACATGCAAACTCCACACAGGGAGGACCCAGGAAGCGAACCCGGGTCTCCTAACTGCGAGGCAGCAGCGCTACCACTGCGCCACCGTGCTGCCAATTACAATCCCCTTTGCAATAATGCTTCTTTGTTTTCAAAAGATAATAAGCCACAAGACTCACACCTTGAGTTAAAGTGGCTCTGCCTCCAGGTGGAAGTGACGCATTTATTTAATGAAGTCACTGGAAATACTTCATTTTTTTCAACACTGGGCAAAGAATGAGATCATGGGAGACTGACAGAAGATAAGCAGAATTCCTAAACAAAATCAGATGATGTTATACAGTTTCTACCAAACCTGCTGTACATAATGGCGAGCGCAAAGCAGCTGCCACAACGATTTCCTGACACCAAATATTATGAACGTTTTACATAGTTTACACTGCTTAATTACAGTTTGCATTCAAACAGTTAATTTAAGATTTTGAGTTGGTACTCATAATCTACTAACTTTAGTTCACTTCAGTCACTGTCAATTTTTTGTTCTCTTTCAAATTATTTCATCTACTTCCCTTTGTCATTGTTAAGCTAAAGTTCTGCCCTGGTTCCAGATTTTTTCAGCGTTTTTGTTCTTCCACTCTTTAAGTTTCTTTTACTTATAAATTGCTTCTTGTTAAGAATTGAAAGTAAAAGGGCAGAGCCTTTAGTTACTGTTACTTTCTCAGGGGCAGTCACCTGAAGTCTAATAAAAGGGGCTGCTGAAAGCTCAGTATTGCACTTTGGTAAGACATTATGTGAGATCACTGTGCCAAGAGTTCTCTGCAGTGGATGTAGAGGATACACATTTTTGTTAAGGCCAATTTCTTAATTAGAAACAAATTATTGCATTTTTTGGCTAATTTTTATTCACATGCTTTTTAAGATAATGGTTCCTTAACTGCTTCTTTAATTCTTATAATAATTACATTTGTAATTTTAATTTTCTCTTTTTTTAAGTAGCAATGAGATACAAATAAGAAGTAAACTAGTAGCTCCACCACCAAACTTGGTCTCATTTGCACCAGTGTGTGTTCATTATAAAATATCTGTTTCAATAAAATGTTAAACTTCTTTTTCTTTTTCTTATTTTTTATTCATTTTATTAAAATCAAATAACATTCCATATAGGCAAGTCAATTTTAACAAAACTAAGTTTAATTTTAACATATAAGCAAGTAATTTGCAACCTGGTTAAAGAAAATCACCAATGTCAACAGTCTTACATGTTCATGAAAGAGCAAATCAAATGTTTGTAGGTGGAGACCAGGAAGGAATTGATGAGCTAATGATCAGTAATCAGCCTTAAGTTACCCTAAACTGCATGTCTTTGAGATCTGGAATGAAAAATTGGAGTACTTGGATGTAAACATTTATAGATGTGGGAAGAGCACAGAGGCACAGGAAGACTTGTTGTAGAGAGAATACACTTGAAATCCTGTACAAAATCATGTTAAGTGAAAAGTCTGCTTTTAATAATAAAAAAATCAGTGTGCTAAATCTTCTGTTTCCATAGTAGTTTACCACTGGACTTGAATATTTTCCAAAAAAAAAGGCTACCGAGACAAACGTCTGATATCCACTTGTCATATAAGATACAGTTCTTGACTTCGGCCTTTTGCATTATTACAAAATTAAATTAATTTTCAAATATTACACACACAAAAGCTCTACCCAGGATTACGAAAAACTTCTGCATGTAGGCAACAATAGCATAAAACCGAAGTTGTCATTGAAAAAGATCCTTGAAACTATTATACTATTAACTATTATACTCTCAGCAAGTGTCTATGAAATACAGGGTGGTCCAGATCTAATTATGCAGATCCAGATTGTCTGGATGACTTTGGTTTATGTGGGGACGATTCCAGTTCGGCGCAAAGACGATTCTTCATATCGTCATTTCGCATACTTCTCAATGGTCCGGGATTTTTCAGGTGATTTTCTATGTAATAAACTTAATAAGTTATAGCTTAATGAAAATTGCATAATTAGATCTGGACCACCCTATATGTCTAATCAGGTGGCTAAGGTAGTGTTTTAAGTGTTATTTTTGTCATAGTTACGAAATAACACTATTTGTGTGCAAAGCCAATCCTTGCCTTACATTCAATGCTCTTTGGATGGGCTGTGGCCCCCACATTTCTGAAACCTGAAAAAGCAGGTTGAAGAGTGGATGGATGAATAACATTCATTTTTTTATGAAAAAAAAATCTTGGATACAGTTTTGCCTAATGTATAATGAGGCAACTCTGTTTTCACTAATTTTATGCGAACAGATTCCTGATTTGTATTCCTTCAACAAATAACTGATCACAAGCTTTGGCTGATGTGCCCTATATCTTAGGAGAATAATCCTTCCTGCTCCCATGGTAAGACATACCCCTACACTACACATTCTACAACTTCATTAATTTGTTTATTTCTGAAGCATTGCTGTGTCTAATATGGGGTCACAGGTGACCTTGGGTTATCCCCATATCATTAGGTTAAAGCAGGAACCAGTCTTGGACAGTTTTCCAGTCAATGATAGGGCCACTCACACAAACCCACACTAAATCACACTGGGCCAGTTTGGACTTGCCAATTAACCTAACGTCATGTCCTTTGGTGGGAAAATGGAGTACCTGAAGGAAATTTTACTGCAAGACAGGGCCAATGTGTAAACTCAACACAGACAAATCGTGGGATTCAGAACCAAGACATTGAATCAGTGAGGCAGCAACGCTAACCACAGTAACTCTGTGCTGTTCTTAGATTAACTAATGAAGCCAATTTCCACATCTTTGAGATATGAGAGGAAACTGGTGAATATGGAAAGGTTCAGGAGAACACCATATACACAGTGACCAGGCCTAGGTTTAAACCAAGGATTCCAACTCTGTGAGGAAGCTGTAATTAATTAAAATAAGGTTAAAATAAAACAAAAATGTTACATTGATGGGCAGTAAATTGACCCAAGTTTGATTGACTCTGCCCTGTGATGGATTGGTGTCCCATCCTGGACAGGCCCTTGTCTTATACCTGATGCTTTTTGAGATGGGCCCTGACTCCTAATCATTTTGTACCGGAATAAGCAGCTTGAAAAGCAAACTGATGGGAAAAACTCAAAAAATGCAAATAAAAAAAGTAAAATGTTGGCATGAATATGCTAGGATCAGGATGCACCTGACAACAATTTGAAGGATCACAGCAAATGGTCTGAATTCTTGCACAAATGAGAGATTTCAGTTTTTTGATTTTTAATAAATTTGCAATTTTCTAAAAAAACATGTTTTGAGTTTACCATTATGGGCAATTGAGTGGATATTGATGGGCAAAGAAGGCAAATGTATCCATTAAAATTAAATCTACAACACAATAAAGTGTGCCAAAAGTGAAAGGATCTGAGTCTGCGGTAAACTGTACAGTTTGACGATGTTAACGCTTATAATTTAGCTATACTTGAACTTTTCAATATGTAAGAAAGTTTTAATTTTAAAGCACATTTTAAAACAACAGAGGATGACCAAAGGGCTGTTCAGGAGTATATAAATAAAAGTAGAAATTGCAAACATGCATAAAAGAACCCATTAACAAATCATTTATAAGCTAAACAAAACAAATAGGTTTTCAATCTAGATTTAAAGGCATGTTTGATGATGCTGATCTGATGATGAGAGTTAATATGTTCTGTAACCTAGGCGCTATGCAAGAAAAAGCACAATCGCCATTTCTTTGTAGATGTGACTGTGGAACCACCAACAGGTTATGATCAGATGATCGCAGTGATCTGTGTGGACAATAAGGTAAAATCAAATCAACAATATATGAAGGAAATATGACCTTCTTATGGAAGGAAACACATTCATTTTTAAATCAATCCAGGAGTGTCTGTGATCATTACAAAATTATCTTGATTTGGAATGTATCTAGGAACCAGCAAGCACAAAGCAGGAGCCAACACAGAAGGAGACACCAGTTCATTGGAACTTCTGCTGGGCCAATGTTATAGAACCACAGGTAGCTGGTGGTGAATATGGCTTTTTACAGAAGCTTTTTAAATAACTAAACACATAAATAGGTAGATAGGTAAGTAAGTAAATAAATACATAAATAAGTATGTACACACACTTTGCTCTGAGCACACACCTGAATGGCAAAAGAAAGAAATGTTCTGACTTGGCTTTCACAGTCCCAGTGAGGCATTATGCGGACATATTGCTGCTGGTATAAAGGTGCCCTCACAACATTTCTTGACACACTTCTGCTGAATAATTTGTTGGCTGAAATACCTAAGTGTTGGTGTGTCAGAGAGAGAATGTGCCGCATTGTTCATAATGGGCCTCAATTTTGTTTTAATTCTTACCTCTGCTATGACCTCCAGGGCGTTCAGAGTGTGTCAAATAACTAAAACTGCCCTTTTAATTAGCTTGTTGGTTCAGTGGGCCTCTCTGGAAGTGAAGTTCCCAGCCCAGCACATCACAGCATAGAAAATCTCACTAGCCATTACAGAGTTATGAATTAGAAGATCTGAAGGATGTCACTCCCCACATTAAAAGAATGCAGTCTCCTAAAGAAAAAGAGCCTGCTCTGGCCTGTTTTATGTATTTCATCTATGCTCTGAGACTAGTCCAACCTGTCACTAATGTGGACCCCAAGTACCTGTAAGTGTGGACCACCTCTACATCCACTTCTTGAAAAGTGGCCAGACATGGAGGCTCTTTGGTGTGGAGAAAGTTCATAACCAGTTCATTGGTTTTGTTGATGTTAAGATGGAGACAACCATGGCAAGTCTGTTTTAAAATATGAAAGAAGCCAAAGAAACTACAGATAACCTGGTCTGAAAATATAAAAATGTAACACAGTCAAAGGGACTTGACCCAGGTCTCTGGAAGTAGGATGCAGCAGTGCAGATTGCAGCGGCACATAAGCAAAACGTATACTGTTCTTAATATACAACATTTAAATGGTATTTAAATAGATAGATAGACAGATACTTTATTAATCCCAAGGGGAAATTCACTATTTATTTTGTTATTTTATTTATTCTACTGTTTTATTGATCATATAGTTAATAATTTGATTCAATTCAATTAACCCATCAGTCCACTGGTACATTTATCAGATTTGTTTTTTCAACCCAAAGTCATTCATAACTAGTGCTTATCCCAGCAACATCAGTTGTAAGATGACAGACTTAAGAGGAACATACTATAATCCATTGCAGGACACACTCATTCAAGGCCAACTGGCTATATGCACTCTGTACTGCTGTAATTCCGTTGAAATCTCAGCCAGCTCAGTCACTTCCATTGTCCTGATTGCAGTTGTGATTTCTTTTTAGTGCTGAGAATGTCAGAGAAAAAGAAGTTTAAATTTTGGTGTACAGATAGCTCTGCAGCTGAACATTGATGTGTACCTTTATGTTGAGCTTCCAGTAAGTACAACAAGGTACTTAGTTTCATAAATTTCCCTCTTATGCAGAAACCTGATCTAAATGCAATATCGCTATCCAGAGAGAGAGCTTTACGGTTAGTCTGCATACCCGAGTTTGTAGCCAGCATTTTAAAAAAGAGGATTTTCGCACACCAAGGTCTGCAACAGAACAGTAACTATTGAAGAAGGAAGTGGTTCCTGTATTGTTTAAGTGGAACAATTTTTCTGTTCCACTTTCAAGACAGGGGGTTTGGAAGAGGAGAAAGCAACCAAGAGATGATGACACATCGGGTGAGGAAGAGGAGGATGATAAACTACTTGAGGACCACAACTATGCTCCAGCTCCAGATCCAGCAGTTGTTGAAATTCCGCTTGTTGAAAACATGTCTCTCAAGCAGGAGATCCTCCAGCTGAGGAAACAAATTAGGACACTTACAATGAAGCAGAAGCATTCACTGTTTTGCTGGCTCAGAGAGAGACATTTGATTTTTTATAAGGCAAGAAGTTCAGCAGACTCATGTTATTATGTATTAAGTTTACATACATTACCTGTCCCTGAATAAAGTTTAATAACTACAGTAATTACTGAAATTCTGTCTTTTTAAAGAAGTCTAATATAATCACATATTTGTCCCATGTAAGTTCATAGTAGGCAATGGTTTTAATATGTCTGGATTTTACCTTTGTTATTGTAGATGTAGCTTGAAAAATATACTTTGAAGCACTTCTCCTTTTTTGCTCCTGACTTTTGGCACAATGTTTGAATAATGCGACTTAATGTTGTTTTCTGTAAGTCTGGGCACGTCTTGAAGTGATCGGGTGAAAATCCCCACAGCTAGGAAGTGAAGAAACTGGCTGACACAGAATGCGGAAGGGAGTGTGCATATGGCCTATTTACTGTAGCAAGTCAACCTAATGTGTTTGCCTTTGGGATGTGCTAGGAAGCAAAAGTTCTTTAGAAGAAAATCTATTTCTTTTCATATGGTGCTTTCCCAAACTTAACAAGTATCAGGAGCTGTAGGCATTACTTACATATATAGCGCATCATTAAAATAAAACACTAAACATCAAGTAATATATTGTATATATTGTGACCAGAAAGGGTTGTGTGTGTGTTTCAACCACAAACCCAGAATAATAAAAGGAGATTTGTTAAATAAAATAGTAATACAAAGGAAGGTAATAACAAAGGACTGCACAAAATATGAAAACAAAAGGCAAAATAATATACATTTAACTACCACTTCTACCTATCAAATTAGTCCCATGTCACAGTTACCCAATAACATGGTTCTGATGTCTTCCTTTCATCATATCTGAGCTCTGACTATTTCTTACCAGCTGAATGCTTGTCAAGCACATTCTACTGACTCAACACCCAGTGGTCTAATGACCCTGATCAAGAACTGTTTCTGGAGAATTCCCCAGGAGTCACTTCTGGGTACTGCTGGGTCCAAACACTACCTCTAGTGGCCCCTGGTGTCTTTGAAATTTTAAACCCCAATGACCATTTTCATCAATTGACAGGCAGACTGCGTATAATCTGTTTCTTGTCAGGAACATTACTGTCTTAGAAAAAATATGATGGACTTCGCTGCTGCTCCCTACTGTATTGGATGGCTTTTGGACGTTCCATTATATATCCTTCCTAAAATGTTCCGGTTTGATTATACAGAGACATCCAGGCACGTGCCTGCCATCAGTGCAGTCTTTACGCTAAACTGAACCCTGACTGGGTATCATCCACGATATTTAAATACTATGTATAGGCATGTAGAGAAAAGTCAAGCAAAATGACACCTTTTATTGGCTAACTAAAAAGATTACAATATGCAAGCTTTCAAGGCAACTCAGGCCCCTTCTTCAGGCCAGATGTAATACAGAAACTGAAGTTTCCTGTGTTTATATCCACACACTAGGACAAGAAACAACAATGGTAAATCTTTAAATGAAAAATCTTAAATGTAAAAAATTAATAGGTTCATTCAGGCTAAGATTATATAAAACATACTGTCTTTCTGAGCTTAACTAAATAGGTGTGAACTCCTATGGTTCACGTTAGGGGTCTCAACCACTTGCCCTCAAGTACCAGGCCTTTTCACCTCCACCTAGCTCTCTCTCATAACACCAGCCTTTCTTCCAGTTGCCAGTTAACCTTCACCCCAAACTCTAAACCCACCCCCAGAACTGCCTAATTCTCCATCCTAAGGTGGCTTTAAACCACTCCACCTCTGGCCAGTCCTCAGACTTAACTTAGGGGTGGGGAAGATGTCCATTTTTGGCTTCAGGGAAACAAGGTTAGGGATCCCTCTAGTAGCCTCTAGTGTGCCTATGTTGTTCAGCTCTCAATATCAAGTGCCCAAGGCAGCTCCATACTGTCCATTGCATAGGGGTTACATGGTCAGTCAGGGACTCTATGATGCGGTGTTTGACTTGCTCCCAGCTTCCCTGGTTAATAATAATAATAATAATAATAATAATAACTCTTTACATTTATATAGCACTTTTCTCATTACTCAAAGCACATTTTATATAGAGATTAGGATGCCACTTCAAACACCAGTAATGTGCAGCATACACCAGGATAATGCGATGGTAGCCATTTTGCACCAGTACGCTCACCACACATTAGCTGTTTGGTGGTTACGGGATGAGATAGTTAGGCAGTAAGAGACAGGGGATGATTAGGGGGCCAGAATGACTAGGCTTTTGTGGGCAATTTAGCTAGGACCTCAGGATACACTTTTCTCTTTACAAAGGATGCCTAGGGATCTTTTATAACCACAGACAGTCAGGACCTCAGTTTTACACCTCATCCGAAGGACAGTAAAATTTTTACAGCACAATGCTCTTATCATTGTGCTGGGGTATTGGGATCCACATTTGGACCACAAGATAAGCACCCCCTGCTGGCCTCACCAACACCTCTTCCAGCAGCAACCCAAGTTTTTCCTGCTCGGTTTTCCATCCAAGTACTGGCTGGGCCTGAACTCGCTTAGCTTAATCATGTTTTGCCACTTTCACTCAGGTGTTTTGTTACCACTTGCCAGTCCTTGGTGACCCTTTTCTCTTTATCTCCCTCCCTTGATAGCAGATCTGCCACTCCTGGGTTGTGCTGTGTTTCCTGCCCTCTGGTGTTCTATGGGAACATTACACGCCTCCCCATGGAGCACAGCTCTCCTTCTCTGTCTTTCTGTTGTACTGAGAGTGCTAAAGGCTCCAATTGTTGGACTCCATGCAAGACAGAATGTAGGTCTCATAATGTCCCCTGTATTTCAACATTGACATACACAGGTACTTTCTAACCACCAGTGACACATTCTATTTCTCTTCCTGCATTTGTGAAAGAATATTTAATGAAATTCATACTACATATAAAGAAATAATCGTCAATGAACTGCTTACTAAGACATCAGAATATCAGAATTAAAACAGAATAATCTATCTTTTCTAAATGCAATATATTTAATTATGTTTAAAATTTTAACATGTATAGACATATTTCAATAACTAATTCATTTAGCATATTTGTTCCACATGTAAAATTTGGACTAAGGTAAACTCACAATATAGTATGTTTCAATATAAAATGTTAACTTACAGAGATATATTTCAGTAGATAACTCATTTTCTATATTTGTTACAAAGGTAAAATTTGTTCTAAGGTAAACTCACAGATTGCCAAAATTGTTTTCATGTTGAATGTCTTGTTAACAACCTTAATTCTCAGGGATTTGAAAAACAAGTCCTCCTCAGAAATGCCACCAAAAAAAAAGTCCTCATTGAAAACTGGATTTCTGCTGTTTTTGATCTCACTGCTGTGCTGCTTCATTGTTTTGCCAGGCATAAGAGAAAGACTCACACAGCAGGTAATGTTCTTTGTCTCAGTAAAGGAGGTGTACAGCCCCTCAATACTGAGTACGTGAACCCGGAGCCTCCGATTGTCCCGACAGTACTCAGCACAGAGTCTTAAGCGACCACCTCCTTGTCCCAGAGAAAGCTGGTTTTCTTTGATCATCCTTTCTCTGTGGTGCATCTGGTGGAAAGGAAACATATCTGGAGGCGTGAAGCCTGTGAAGAAAGGAAAAGGCTCCCAAAGGGTGTCTGATGCTCTTCGCAGCGTGTTAGGGCTGTTGTCCGTCGAACTGCTTTCATCATTTGAGCCTGTTTGTGATGCAGTGGCTTTTTTGACCTTCCTTGAAAACAAATTCTCTTGACTCAGTGTTGAAAATAAAGAGAATTTAGAAGGTGACCTGCTGAACAACGGTGAGCTGAACGGGGAGGATTCCGTTGAAGAAGTGGTGTCACTATCCCAGGTTCCACGTCTCTTTGTGTTATGGCTTTTGGGAGCCAATGTGCTGGAAGGAGAGCTCAAGCTAAGGGAAGACTGGAAGACTTCAGAAAGAGTGTTTGATCTGCCTCTGGGCACAGCAATAGGAATACCCCCAGACTCGGGGCTGTTGTGGAAGAGTGACTCTTTCACTCTGGTGTGAGGACTTTCCAACAAGGTGCAAAAACCGTAAGATGTTTGAGTCTTTGGCAGGTGTGGTAAGGATAAGGCAGCCTGTGACTGGGGATCAGAGTTGGTGCATTCTTCATCACTAAAGCACAGATCATCCACACTCTCCACTTGGATGACATGCTTATTACAGATCTTGTATCCTGAAGTTTCTCTCCTTGCTTTGTGACTTGTGTTTTCTGGTGTGTTTGTTTTCTCATTGGAATATTCATTCTTGTCAACAGTTTTACATTCCTGTCTCATGGCTAATTTAGTCGGAATGCAGAATTCAGGAATGGTGTCTGGAGTAATAATGTTCGGACACAATGAAATTTTTTTCAGTTTCTCCGGTGAGCGATAGTTTATGCCAAACATATTGTCTCCAACTTGGCATGCATATTCTGTATTAGCAACATGAATATTCTTTTTATACTGGATACATCGAACCTTTGGCTCCTTTTATAAACAGGAAGTCTCTGAGAACAGGAATCCTGGAAAGAAAGAGGGAAAGTTAGATTAAGGTAATTTAAGTCCTACATGTCCCAGAGTCAAAACGCTGATAAGCTTGTCGGAATCGTGTTATGTAATGCCTTACCTTAAAACAACACCTGTGAGCAGTATCTGGACCTCCAAAAGATTATTCCACGCTGAAGTTCTCTCCGGCTTTGAAGAGCAGTGCATGCTGCTCTATGTTTAAGTCCATCTCTTGGGCTACTGTAAGACCAATCCCTTTCAAGCACACCTCTAGTTACTCCCAGAGCCCCTCCTTCATCTCTTATCAGTCAGTTCACGCAGTGACTAGAAAGCTACAACAGAACAGAAGTGCCAGGAAAAAGGGACAAAAAGGTTAACTAGATAAGCTAATGTGTAGATTAACTATAATGCAGAAGCCACATTTAGAAAACAGAATACGTTTATTTATTCTTCCATTCCATGTACATTGCACAGGTAGTGTGGGGTTATGCCAATCTTTGCCCTTAGTAAAGGAGATTTCCTACTCTATTATAGACCACTTAAGTAATACATTCTTTGTACCACTGATAATTGTTTATAGAAAAAATTTGGACTAATAATAAATGCATAATAAAACAGGATACATTTTGTAAATATAAAACTCAAACTGGAAAAAATCTCACTAAATTGTTCTGGGGAAGTAACAACCATATGATATAAGGTAGCGGTGGTCTCTTAGGGGTTTGGGGTTAATCTTTATGCTATTTAGGGGGTTAAACATAATCAGTATACAACTTTTTGAAGCATCTTGAAATATTTAATTCTAGTTAAATGTAATTCTGCAAGAGAAAAGATCATGAGAATGGAGTCTGTATGGCTGTACACCTTCCTTAACGCTGAGAAAATGTCAGAGATAAGACCACAATGACAAGGCTGAAGCCTGAATACATTTATAAAGGGAGATGTTTACTGTTGAGATAAAGGATTTCATTGCAGGTCACCCTCGTAATTTAAAGAAGAACAAGAATAAGAGGTAGAAGTCAGAAAATATGTATTGAAACCTACTCCTCTCAGAACTTTCTTTCTCTTGGTATTATCTGTATAGTGAACAACCTAGACGGTTAGACTTAAGACCAGAGTAGTATTACTGAATCTATGCTATAGCGCTATTGTATATCAGTATTTTAGTGTAACACTGAAAGGTGATTTACGAGTTAAGGAGAAATGGAATTGTTTGTGGGTTACAAATTGATTAGTGTTGATCGGTGAAATTCAACAGTGTTTTTCACAGAAAATTTGGTGGGTTCACTGGTAACCTTGTCTGCCATATTATTTCCTGTAAATTCTCCAAGCGGCTGACTTAAGAAGAGTTTTTTTCTCAGAGCTCCATGATGCTTCGTGAGGCTAGCGTGTCATCATAGAGCTGTAGCTTGTTAGATTGGAGTGTATATATAATATTGATTGTTTGGATCACAGGTTTAGAGTCTACCAGTAGAGGCAGTCTGTCATCAGCTGCAGAACAGAGAGCACACCCTGAGGCGGCGGGTGGGCTGCTCTTCCACTTCCATGCACTTCTCTATCCCTCCTGCTACTGTAACGTGCCAGTCCTCTATCACGTAGATGCTGCAAATCCAGCATCTATATGGGCACCTGGCAAAGTTGTTGGCTCTGCAGCTCCTGCCCTATTGGTTGGTGGCCAAGACAAGCTGCAGTATCCCCAAATGGCAGATCCCCAGCCACCATTACTTCTCAGTTCTGTGTAAAACCTGACAAAAAACTGACCTTCATAAAAACGAATGAGTCCTGGATTAGTGGACGTTTCCAGCCTCCTAGTGCTCATTCCAGGGACTACATGGGTCCCTCTGGTCTTCTGTATTCTTATGTACAGTAGGCTTGTGGGGGACAATCCTAATTGAACTCAGGCTTCCTGCTCCTTTGTGATAAAATGTTATTATTCTAATATTAAATTACAATTATCACTGTTGTCTCAGATGAATCTGTAGGATCCAAGCCTCAGTGAAGTCATGCTTCCTGCTCCAGTTGCCACTCTCTGCAAGACATTTTACTGTTTTGATATTTCATTTTGTTAATTGTTGCATGTTAGATCCAGAGTTGTGCAAACCACGCTATAACAGTTCTTTAAAGAAAATACTCTTTATTTTTGAACTTGGAATCTTTCAAGACAAAAGGCAAACTTAATTAATTTTCAAAGCAGTTCAGGTCCATTTGTGCTTTACTTGAAATGAAATGAACTCGAAGACATCCTGTACAAAGGAGTCTCCCTGCCAATGGTTTTACTGGACAAGCATCTCAGACTGGCTAAGCTGAACCTCATGACACAATTAATCAGCTAAAGGTAAAGGTTTTTATTACCATGAGGTATGAGATTTGTGTGTGACCAAAGTTCACCCGACACACACATTTCTTTCTCTCATGTCTATGTGATAGTGTGTTTTGGCTCTAACAAAGGCAAAGTGGTGCAGTGGTTAGCACTGCTGCCTCACAGCTCAGGCCACAATAACTGGTCCAGCATAGACAGCAGATGTTTCCTTTGCCCTCAGAGACACTTAAAGGACCCTTGTGCCGTTATAATCCACTCACAACTAGTTCAGTTTCTCCTTCCCCATTGACTTCAATGTGTTTTGCCAAATTCAGCAAAATTCCCAAACCTCAACGAGAACAGAATTCAGTAGGATTTGCTCATCTTTAATTCTTATATGTTATTTCCAGCTTATGCTTTGAAAAAGAAGGATAGAAAAAAATGGAGTTTAGAGAATCAACTTTACATCTTATTTCACAATTAACACCACATTTTGCCAACCAGGAGTCACACCATTCAGAATAAATCCTGGAAATGGAATACTGTTCAAATTATATGGGGCATCTCATGTCTTTTAGTAGTATGATAGTGAGAGATTGGATGTGTTACACAAAAGCAGTTGGAGCTGTCTGGGAAATCTGCACATTGTATGTTAGCATCTACTTTAAATGTGATGTGCTTTAAATGAACATTCAAAGAGATCTGAGTTTCCTCAATAGATAAAAGGGCAGAAAAAAGAATAAAAAATAACAAATTTAAAACATGCAACAATAAGACAGCAAGGTAGGATGATCTAAATAAATGGAGGAGGTATCATTGTAAAGTATAGGAATTATGTCACACCGGCAGTGAATTAACACTTCCTTGCACTAAAACTAGAATTCTTCACTTCATGTTCCTCCTTCTTTGAGGTCATCACTTTTACTCAGATACCGTTTTAAACATACTTACTGTCCTGATCGTCCATTTGCTGAACCCACTGTAAGGGAAATGTTCTCAGTTTTATCTCTGTTTATTACAAAGACTTCCCATGCCCACCAAATCCAAGATGGAGTTGTTGAGATGAAATGATGAGGTTTTTATTATACTTTTTAACTCTTTTATTAACTGTATTATCTATACAAAGTAGCTCCTATCTAATGCTAAGATGTATGCCAAATTACTATAACTGTTTTAGTAATTTGCCTATCCAAAAGAGGTGTGAGATGATGTCATGTATGTTCTTTATAAACTCAGATCTCCCAATTAACTTTGGCATTTATCATAGTGAACTGAGGTGTTTATATGTCAGTGCTCCCTTAGAGCTGCTCGATAAAGGATGTCTATTGGAAACATTTCAGGAGGGGCTTTAGCTGTGTTTTTAAAGGGAAAACCTACAACACTTTTTGGGTGCTGAAAAACCCTGGATACTCACACTCTCCCACTGAAGCTTTTACGTGCTTCAGCTGTTTGGGATCCTCCACTAGATCATTGCCTGCTTCCACAGGACTTGCCCTTAGGACTCTTTCTGGTCCTTGCCTTAAGATTCATAGCTGTTACAGGATATGGACTAAAGATCAACCACCATTACTAGACTTTGCTTTAGATTCCACAGGAGTGGTGTTCTCTGCCAATGCTGGGCCCAAGTGGCAAAGCCATGTAATCTGGGCCAGAATGGTAAGTGCTCAGGGTTAAACTATTCAAGCAGTATATGCTCCCCATATCAAGTTGGGGGAAGCTAATAATGTTGTCATGCAAGACGGCGAGTCACCACATAATCTTTGGGACAGGAGCAAACATTTGGGACCAACCTGGTCAGATGATCATAATGAGCTTATTAATACTAATGTCTGAGCAGGGCTGCCACCAAATCTTGGACAATTTCCCTTATGGCCATCTAATTCAGTTTTAGGGTTGAAGGGAGTCCTAAAAGGTTGGGACACAAGGCAGAAACAAAAGCCTCAAAAGCTCCAGGTGGATAGATTTGAATTCTGACCAGGTCACTCACTGTCCAGGAGGAGTTTTCACAGTTTTAGTGTTTGGTGTCTAGTGCTTCAGCCTTTGATAAGCCATCCACCACTCAAACTCAGCCAGTTTAAAGTCATCAAGTAATACCAGAAAATACAGAGAAATACCACAAATAATATGTAAAATATGCAGAATCCTCATGGAGAGTGATCTGGCTGAATTCCAAACCAGTCTTCTTCAGGTTGGAGGTAGCAGTGTTAACTCCATTGTGTTGCCACACACCGTGGACCTTTGCAAGTAAACAATGATGTGGTGTGAAGGGAGGTATATAAGCAATAACAGAGAATCAATGGGTCAGGGAAAAATAGTTTAAAATGAAGACATATTCAAGGTCACAACAAAACTGCAAAAGAAGAAACTCTGAAAAAGCTTCAACAAACGAGTATGGGGAGAAAATCATTCTAATGAATAAAATGAAATTCAAGACTGGCAATAGACAAAAAGACAACTTTAATCAGATAAGAATCATGGCGTAGGGAAAGCCTGCACATCATAGTTTCAGTGTATTCGGACAGGTTAAAACCACCAAAAAGTGGTCAACTCCTTCTGTGGACAATAAATGTCCTTCTAATAATATGTATAACAACCACTTTAACTGCAAATTTCAGTAATTAATTTCACAGTGAGCCATAGCAGTAGAAAAACACATAATTTTCTGTCTTTTATTTAACAGCTTTTAAGACTAAGACGACAAAGTAATAGTATTTTGTACAGCCGTGCAACACTAAATAATAATTAAAGTCAATTATGCAAAAAACAAACACAGGCTTCTGCAGGAGTTTCTGCACTAAAGATGATATTTTAGGAAATCTAGGAACCAAATAAACAATTAACAATCAAATATTTGTTATTATTGAATCTCAATTTCTTCCAAATGCCACATAGAATATTTAATTATTTTTTCAAGGTTAAAGAAACTCAAGTAGGAATTAATAATGCTTAATACTGCTATTTAATTGCAATATTTTAATGTCAAACAAGGTCAGAAAACATCAAGTGAAAGCACTCTGCAATATGAATAAAGAGGTTATACTTTCAGCATTTAGTAATTTTATAAATGTTACTAGAAATCACCCCTCCTCGAGCTGCCATCTTAACGTGGTGGAGGGGTTTGCGTGTCCCAATGATCCTAGGAGCTCTGTTGTCGGGGGTCACCCAAGGCAAACTGGTCCTAGGCGAGGGACGTGACAAAGAGCGGTTCAGAAAACCTCCTATGATGAATAAAAACTTTGGATGGCATTTCCCTCGCCTGGACGCAGGTCACCGGGGCCCCCCTCTGGAGCCAGGCCTGGAGGTGGGGCTCGATGGCGAGCACCTGGTGGCCGGCCCTGCACACATGGGGCTTGGCAGGGCACAGCCCAAAGAGGCAACATGGGTCCCCCTTCCCACAGGCTCACCACCTGTAGGAGGGGCCAAGGAGGTTGGGTGCAGTGTGAGTCAGGTGGTGGCTGAAGGCACAGCTGAGCCAAAAGGCAAAGTTCCTAAATTACAGGTTGATCTACGTTCCTACCCTCACCAATGGTCATGAGCTATGGGTAGTGACCGAAAGAACAATATCGTGGATACAAGCGGCTGAAGTGAGTTTCCTTTGCAGGGTGTCTGGGCTTTCCCTTAAAAATAGGGTGAGAAACTCAGTCATCCGGGAGTAGCTCAGAGTAGATCCACTGCTCCTCCACATTGAGAGGAGTCAGATGAGGTGGCTTGGACATCTGATCAGGATGTCTCCTGGATGCCTCCTTGGTGAGGTATTCCATGCATGTCTAACCAGGAGGAAGCCCAAGGGAACACCCAGGAGACACTGGAGGAACTACGTCTCTCGGCTGGCCTGGGAACACCTCGGGATTCACCCGGAAGAGCTAGTAGAAGTGGCCAGGGAGAGGAAAGTCTGGGCATCTCTGTACAAGCTGCTGCCCCCACGACCCAATCTCGGATAAGAGGAAGAGGATGGATGGATGGATACTAGAAATCTGTAAACAAAAATATAAAGTAGATGAGTAAAGTATTTCTTCAGACTACATTGATTTAAGTAGTATCTGAGAGGACATCAGAAGAAAAACTGGCCAAAGTTAGTTTTGCTGTGCCAGACGTGATTACATGCATCTGGGGAGAGTTTGCTAAAAAGTTTGTAGGGAAGACATTGAAATCCACCACTAAATAGGCTTGGCATACAGGATTTGTTCCCCCGATTTCCTCCAGTCCATGCACTTTAAATGTTTAGTGTTGTCACATCCAATTTTTACTCATGTATTAGACAAATACACACAATTACTTTGAAAAGGCAGGGGAGAAAGCAAAAGAAATGGAACAAATGACTTGACACTGAGGGAAAATAAAAAACTAAAATTGTCATTATCAACTCAGGAGCTTATTAGCACAAAGTAACACGAGTTTAATAATTAATTTGTTCATTTTAATGAATGCAGTGACAAGAGAGATAGACAGACACACACACACACAGACCACTGCAGGTACCTGGTCCCCCACGTTTCTGTCTGCTACAATATGGCTTTGTCATTTCAGCTGTTATCATTATATGACATAACAACAGCAAATAGACTTTAGGTAACCATTACAGTCTATGAATGTTAAAAAGCTGCAGCTATATTCTGGTATAGCATGTCTGCTATTATCATTTAGACAGTAATGTTCAATTACTTAAGATATTAATTTAGACATGCAGGATGATGAGATGTTGTGCACTGTGCAGGCTCATCTGTGGTTCTGCTGGAGTGGTACCAGTGTCGCTAACAACATTTACTGATTCAGGTGTTATGAATACCAACATCTGCAGCTCCTGTGGCTCTTCATTTTCAACTCTCTTATGGGTAGTGCTTTTCACTTCCATTTGATGGGCTCTAACACACCATTTACTTCAAATGCATATTTTGACGAACATAGAGTCTATGTAAAGTTTAAAAAAACTGGCAGCTAACACATTTATCGGAACTTCACAACAGAGCACCTACAGTCCATATGATAACAGATCGACCACTTTTAACACTAGTCCATTGATGTCCATCTGATTTTACAGAAAGGTTTTTCTTTCCTTGGTGTGTGCAGTGGTAGAGCTGCTGCCTTGCAGTAAGGAGACCAGGGTTTGCAGGTCCTACCTGTGTAGAGTTTACATGCTCTCCCCATGTCTGTGTGTTTCCTCTGGGTGCTCTAGTTTCTTCCCACAGGGGACAACTAAATAGGTGGGTAATTAGGGCAGGATTCAATTAAATCATCTGAACTAAAATAAACAAGCTTAGTCAACCAAGTGATATATCTAGAGTACGTCATAAACATACACCCCACCCTGAAAAAAAAAAAAACTTCTACAAAAAATTAAATCTACAAAATTTTTACTATGGATATCAATATATTAATACAAGAAAGAACAGCAGTAATTATATTTTCTTTACTTTTTTGTGTTTAATTACATTATAATTTTGAGCAAAGACCATCACATTGACCTCTGATTGGAATTAAACATACTATTCAATAGAATTGTCATCTGTAAAAACCATTACAGGGAGCACCAACGAATCAACGTAAACTTCAAAATCTTGCAAGGTCAAAAAGCCAGGGTCTCTTTCTCTATAGGTGAATATTGTAGTTGGTTTTTGAATTTTTTGGAGAAATAGCACATAGGATGTTCTATTCGCTTCTCCTCTTCCTGTAGAAGAACAGCCCCAGTGTGAAAGAAAATAATTTGAATACAGACCCCCCCCCCCACACTGGAATGCCCCAATTTTAAGCAGTAAAACACAGGCAGGAGAAAGCATCAACCATTATTCTTTATCTAAAGAGGTAACAAGTGCATTGCATGTTAGCCACATGCGACAAAGAAAAAGTGTCCTTTGTGCTATATTTATACAATTCATTGATTAGGTCACTAATCTTTAAAAGGAATTCATTACATAATCAGAAAATTTTTAACATGTGTAGCAGTATGGGGCACTATTGCTCCCTTGAACCCTCATGTACCATGCCAAACACCAGGTAAAAGTATAATACTTATTATTTTTATTATAATAATGTGCACTAAGCACCCTCCACTCCACACTACTCATACAATACACAACAACTAATACAATACTCTCCTCCTCTCCCAGACACTTAGCTACCCTTCCTCCCAGCTCAGCTCAGTATCTGGGATTTCCCATGGTCCTTTTATATCTCCTGACCTGGAAGTGAATCCACCCTACAGTCCATTAGATTCCTTATCACTTCCGGGTCAGATACAAAGTCCTTTTCTTCACCCCGGAAGCACGTCGTTCCTACTGTTCATGTGACCAGGATGTACTTCCGGGTTATAGGGCACATACCACTCCCCAAGCCTCCCTACAGTGGCTGCTGGTGGTCCCCATGGTATCTATCAGGGTGGTGTATAAAAACTACAAGGTCCATGAGGCCCTGCTGGAATTCAGGGAACCTCCATGCTGCTGGGAGGGCTCCATCTGGCGGCTTGGAGGTGTGAGCCGGAATATATGGCTGGCCATCCTTCACACATGATTGGCTAACGGGACATGGCAGATGTTGATACCTTAAATGACCACAATTTGATTGACAGTCTTGTTTGTTTAGGATGTACATGACTTTTTGAATGTATTATTTTCATTCTTATTTTTATTTTAGGAGATGTGGGAGTTTCTCCACATACATCTTGTTTCCTAAAAAGTAAAGAACAATGGCATAATTTTTTTATGATCCAGCTGGGTTTTAAAACAGCAAATGTAGTACTATACAAAAATGGTTAGGCCATAAATACCTGTATAACTTTTTCTTTTAAGAGGTCCTATAAAATAATAAGAAATAAATTTATCATATTGAATAATAAAATAACAGCATCAGCTTTTAAGCATAAGCTCAGAAGGATATGAGACTCAGACACATTCTGGGTGCACATTAAACCAGGGTTCAAATTCAACTCTTACACCAGCTCCACAAGCACATGCATCTATGTCCAGCTTAATTGGCAACAAAGTTAGGAGCAGTTGTTAAAAGACTTTGCATTTTCAAAAGCATTTTGACAATCATTACTCCATTCAAAAGATCTTTTGTACTCAAATTAGTCAGTGGGGTAACCACAGTATTAGCGTTTTTACAAAAACTATGATGATATCCAACCATACCAAGAAAAGATCTCAGTTCTTCACCAGGAAGTGGTGCCAGAAGAGAAGTTGAACTCACTTGCAGCACTTCCACCATGCCTGGAAGTGCTGCCGGATGTTAATTAGAGAGCACCTGGAGCACTTCCGGGTGCTGTATAAAAGAGGCCGCCTCACTCCACTCGGGAGCTGGAGTCGGGTGGAAGTACACAGAGCTTGGAAGAGAGGAGTGAAGGCAACAGAGAGAGAGAGAGAGAGAAAGAAAGGAGTCTGAAGGACCTTTATTGTGGTATTTATGTGCACTGTGATGGGGGTTGTATATAAATGTGTGTTTTGGGGCATTCTGTGTCTGCCTGTTTGTGTCCGGGTCCATATCTTACACAAAAGCTTTTGGAATGAACCACCAGATCATCTAAGTAAGGCCTCACAGTGCTAATACAATTGTCATGGGAATGTAGCAGGAACGTTCCTCATACCAAATGCTATCACTGAATATTGACGAAAACAGTCAGGTGTAACAAAAGCAGAAATCTCAGAAGCATGTGGAGTCAGAGGCACCTTCCAATCAAGAAAACTGTCAGCAATCCAGGATCTTAGTTCAGAAAGACGATTGTGCAGCCAATTAATTGCAGAGTTACAAACAAGAATATAAACCTGTGTATCAGCATAACAATGAAAAGAAATATTAAATCTCCTGAAAAAGTGATCCTATAGGATACAATAAATAAATAGAAAATAAAATAGGACCCAAAATGTGGTGTTCCTCATGGATTTATTTAACAGGAGCACTAAAGAAGAAAGAGGAATTGAAAGATACTGAAGTGTCTACCAGTAAGATATGACCTGAACCAGTTAAGAACAGCCTCTTTATGCCGCACCAGATGTTCAAGCTGCAACAGCAAGATCTCATGGTCAATAGTGTCAAACGCTGCAGACAGGCCAAGGAGGACAAGGACTGCAGCACCACCTGAGTTAGTAATGAGAGAAACATCACTAATTACTTTCAGTAGGGCCATCTCAGCAACATGAATACACCAAAAGCCACATTGGTAGAACTCAGAATATTGAAGTGAAGATGATCAACTATAAATGATTAAAAATAATTGTAATATTTTAGCCAGAAATGGCAATTGGGAAATCAGGCAAAAATTAATGAAGACTGCAGGATGTAAATTTGCCTTTAGACAAGGACACACAGTCGCAAGTTTAAAAAATGACAGCACAATCCCTTCACTAATAGAAATATTGATAATACCTAACAAAAATAGACCCAGATTAAAGCTTCAAGTAAGAGACATGGTGTAATAAAATCAAGAGGACTAAAAGTAAGTATAATAGAATTTAGCTTTGAAAGTGGAATCTTTTGATGTTTCAAGACAATGCCATGATTAACAGGAAGTACATAACCAGGAGGAGCAATACCAGAGCAAAAATACCAATTTTGCAAACAGAGAAAGAAACTGCTCACATGAAAGAACAATACTAATTAATCTCACTACTGAATGGGGATAAATAGCTGCACTAATTGCATTCAATTTTTTCAGTTAATTTGCATTGCAACAATAATGTCCAGACATCTTGTGGCCAATGTGATACAGTAACAACACGTTCAAATACTGTAAAAATGCCTACCTTATCTCAATTTCCATAGACACTTTTCTTTCACGTTCTCTGACATTCATTTTTTAAAATCTAAGCCCCTATAATTTAAATTCCTGACAATTTAACTCAAAATCAAGTTCCCTCAAACAAACTGCAGCAGCTGTATTTTCTACAGGAACATCAGAACTCTCATGGATGTGTACTGCAACATCAACAGGAGTTACAACAGCAGCCTCAGCACAGGTATAAGCAATGAAACAATAGTACTTACTGAACCCTCCCTGTCAAGCAATACCCCCAAAGTTACTAAATTACACTTAAGTTCAGCCTTAACTGAAGTCACCAATAAGTAAAAGATCTGCCTTTCTATAATTATCAAGAATATCAACTGTGGGAGCACTACAAACTTATGCAAATCAAAATCCATATTAAAACACTAAATCCAGAAAAACAACCTGCCACAATATACAGACATATCCATCCATCCATTATCCAACCCCCTATATCCTAACTATAGGGTCATGAGGGTCTGCTGGAGCCAATCCCAGCCAACACAGGGCGCAAGGCAGGAAACAAACCCCGGGCAGGGCGCCAGCCCGCTGCAGGGCGCACACACACATACACACACCCACACACCAAGCACACACACACACACTCACGCACACCAAGCACACACTAGGGACAATTTAGGATTGCCAGTTCACCTAACCGCATGTCTTTGGACTGTGGGAGGAAACTAGAGCACACAGAGGAAACCCACACAGACACGGGGAGAACATACAAACTTCATGCAGGGAGGACCTGGGAAGTGAACCCGGGTAAACCTTTTACAATTTGAAGGAAACACTTCCAAATATCCAAACTAAGTCTGCAAATCTTATTACCACACAATTACTGATATACCAAATATACTACCACTTAAAAAGCCAACAAAAATTGAATATACTAATGCAGTTAAAAGGGAAAAAAATCTTCAATTCCAAAGTCGACACAAGACCACCAAAAATCATTCTACAACAACAACAACAACATTTATTTATATAGCACATTTTCATACAAAAAAGTAGCTCAAAGTGCTTTACATAATGAAGAAAAATAAAAGACAAAATAAGAAATTAAAATAAGACAACATTAGTTAACATAGAAAAGAGTAAGGTCCGATGGCCAGGGAGGACAGAAAAAACAAAAAAAAACCTCCAGACGGCTGGAGAAAAAAAAAAAAAAATTCTAGTCAAAACAAAGCAAATTACACCTCAAAAAGTGCACAAAAATATTCAAAAAAGTACCCCAGACAAGCCCCCCAATATGTTATGGTTGACTAAAGGCCTAGAGGTATATAAGTAGCCCACATACAAGTGAGAGACGGAGATTAAAAATAAAACACACACACCTCACCAATATGGAGACAGTTACAAACAAAACAGAAGCAAGGCAGAGCAACAACGCTAACTTAGCTATCTAGTTAAACAAAGTTTACACAGCTAGACTCACCCCATCCACATTTATCACCTGGATGACTAGCTTACAACAATTACATTTCTTTTAACAAGCAACAGGAAAAAAAAGAAAACAAATAAAAGCAAGACCATCTAAACCATCCCTACCTCCATTTTCCAACCTGCTGAATCTGAACACAGGGGTCTGCTGGAGCCAATCCCAGGACACACACCAGGGCCAATTTAGAATCGCCAATCCACCTAACCTGCATGTCTTTGGACTGTGGGAGGAAACCGGAGCACCCAGAGGAAACCCACGCAGACATGGGGAGAACATGTAAACTCCACGCAGGGAGGACCCGGGAAGTGAACCTGGGTCTCCTAACTGAGAGGCAGCAGCGCTACTACTGCACCACCCCTCTCCCTACCTTGCTCTGTTAAATCCAAATCACTCACACTCCTAAAACCCAAAAAAAACCCATCTTTTTATAACTTACACCCCACCCACAAACCCAGGTGATTTAATAACAGTGGGCAGCTCAATAGGTGGGTGATTAGGGAAGGACTCAATTAAGTAATCTGTACCTTCTTCTTTTTTCTGTTGCTTCCACATTAAAGAAACCAAGCTTAGTTTACCAAGTAATAAATGTAAAGTAAAGTAGGTTGTAACACCAAGCACATGCAGATTAGGTGGATTGGTGATGCTAAATTGGGCCTAGTGCATATTTCTGAGCATCTGTTTGTTTGCCATGTGATGGAATGGCGCTCTATCCAGGGATTTCTCCTGCCTTGTACCCTATGATTGCTGGGATAGATTCTGGCTAATCCACAATCCTTCTCATGATAAGGTGGGTTTAGTATATGGACGAATTGATGGAATAGAAGGTTTTTCCCTTGCAGCAGGGTATATTTATTTCTAAAAAGTGCAATGTGGTCTCTCCTCATGTGACATGCATTTTTAAGTTTAGTAGGGGTCTTTTTCAGAGACTTCAACTGCAGACAGTTGAACAGTTGGTACAAGCTCCATGTCAGACAAGGTTAACATGAGCACCACTGCTCCTGGAGTTCAAAATGACTGCCCCAATTTCAAGTGCTGCCTTCTTGAGATTGGATCAGATTAGTTGTGAAATGTGACACCCTGTGAGCCACCTAATTGTTTCCACACACTTTTAAGCAAAACTCATTCATGGTTGTCTCCAGACATATAAAGCCGCAGTGGCTGCAGGTTTTCGTTCCAACTCATTTGCTTAATTAGATACCAATACCACTGGCGTAGCAATGGATTGTGCAGATTGTGCAAAGCACAAGAGCCTACGAACTTGCGGGGCCCACTCATGGCTGCATAGAGTTTTTTTTTTAATTTATAATAACTAAAAAAACTGTTTCATAGTCTCAGTGCAGTAGCTTCAACGTTCAATGTCTTGTTACCATCAACTCTGACCTCAATGGCTGACGGCGAATTGTATGCTGCTGCCGATCTTCTCGTTGAAAGCTATAGCACTGACATTTCACCAGCATTTTCTGCGCAATTGTTTGTCATTTCAAGTTGATAAATCAAGATTTTTTTTATCAGACATTCAACATTAGATGTTTCATTCAGTCGACTTTTATACAAATGCAAGATGGCTACAGGAAATGATGGAAGCAGGAAGTGACGTCATCATGGTGGGACTGGAAGTGACGTCATCACCGGGATCCGGAAGTGACGTCATCACGGTGAGACTGGAAGTGACGTTATCAGCGAGAACCGGAAGTAATCTCATAATGGTGGGGTCTGGAGTGTATGATGAACCGTTTGAAATATTTGTTGTTGTGGGTATGAAATTATTATTTTTCTTCTTTAGTTCTGCAGGGTCAGAAAGAGAGGCAATAGCACCATCATACCACCCCCCATCTTGTAGCCATTCACTCACCTCTGGACCTGTTGATTGCCTCCAACTCGCACGTGTGACAACATGAAACAATAAATAGATAGATAGATAGATACCTTATTAATCCCAAGGGGAAATTCACATACTCCTGCAGAAGCATACTGATAAAAAACAATATTAAATTACTTTTGACATGTCTATAAATTATAATAAAAACATTTATAATGATGATAAGGAGCAAAGGGGGTGTTTATGAATATTATGGTAGTAGTTATGGTCGTTTTCTTTCAACAAAAAGCATCATTGGTATAGTTTGTATTTTTACAATTGTCTAAGGACTATTTCAATATAAAGCTGCTTATGAAGGTGTACTTTGTCATTATTCTCCATTACATTTAGTCCAAGTGTAATGCATGCCAGTGTGGCTGACAAACGAAGGGCCAGCAGACGAGCTCAAAGTAATGGGAGATGAGACAGTTTCTCACTCTGATGTTCAGGCTCTTTTAATAAATATTCCCATCTTGTGCTTTTTCTCGATATTGCCATATTACTCTTACTATTATGTAAGAGTAAAGAAAATGTGTTTCTTGTTTTGTATGTTTTATAGGGCAATAAAGCCTTAAATGAAACTTAGTGTTGATCAGTGACAAATGACAGAAGGTGCCTGCCGAAATGTAAGGGACAGAGGAAGGTTAAATGTGTCAGTGTAATGGTGCCGGTAAGATCCACACTTCAGTTTGTTCGATGGAGCCTCTTGAACCCACTACCAATGATAATGTACCTGAGGATGAGATAGCAGATGAGGACACAACACACAAACATAGCAGGGGTTTGGTGCAAAACTGCTTCAGTGCTTTTATTAAAAAAAGTCAAAAATAAATAGTGTTCAAAACTGCAGTGCTATAAACTCTTTACTAAATAAATAATCCAATAAAAAGGGGGTCAGTGAAGGTTAGAACCAGTCAAATAAATAGTTCCATTAAAAGCAAGATTAAAATCCTCAGGACATGAAGTTTCTGTTTAAAAACCAGACCCTGGTGCCTCACCTTAAAATGGTCTTCTCTTGAACTTACCCCAAGTGAGATCTTGTAGCCAAAGAGACCACTAATTGGCAGTTCAGCCAACCTTCTGCACTTGCTCTTAGGCTGGACCCCTGCAACCATCTATGGCCCTGGCAAAGCAACCTACCATGCCACTGACTCCTGCTGCCTGGCTCACATCTCTGCAATCCATGGCACTACCTGCAGGGTGCCTCACTGTGCCTTCCAATAAACCTGCAGCTCCCACAGCCTTTCTCCTGGCCTTACACAGAGTCACTCCAATCGAGCAGCACCTCAGTCATTCCAGGTGCCTAATCGCTCATCTATAGTGACGTCCTTCAGGCCCTGAGCATTGGCTCCACACTTGCAAAGGGACTTCCACCCGGCTGCCTGCCTTCAATCTCTCCCTCTCGTCCACAAGCTCATGCACATCGGCTTCCTCTGCCTCCTGTCTTCTTCTCACCAATCTTTTAACCTCCATTCCTCTTTCTAAGTTGTCTTTCATTCCTCTTGATCTTCTCTTTTTTCTCCTTGCCAGCTCCCCCTTAAATGCATCCATGGGCACTGCACCTCAATCGCGCACCACAGAAAGCTGTAGAAGAAATGGAGAAGACCACACCCTCACATGAAGGTGCGTCTCACCTCAGTTACTTCACCAACCCCCTGCAGCTGCATGAGCATACAAACTCACAGAGGTCAAGCCTGCGAATCAATTATTTATTTATTTAAAGACGGACTACTGGAATGTAGCCGGTATTCCACAGTCAGTGACTGGGATTGTGTAAATGGAAGATGGTTTAAGAATACAGGAACAACAATGGCTTATTCTTTCATTAATTCTGTTTACATAAATGATTTATTTTGCTGTACGGCAGTTTGGATGACTTCTTATAGTATTTACTGGCGCTGATGTTGCTGGGAAAATCTGGTCTTATTTTGAAAGTTTGGATCCTACTTGCAAGTATTTGAGTGATCTTCATGTCTATCTCTGTAGGAATCCACAAAGTATCTTTACAACATTTAACAAGTAAGTCCTGCAGTCCCCATAAATTGTAGAAAACATTGCTGATGGCACTGGTTCTGTTTGTAAGAAGATTGTAAATTAGTTATGCAGCAAATGCTTTTATTCACATTACATTCGGAAATCAAATCAGCTACAGATTTCAAAATCACTAACTCCTAACAAGATTTACTGAGGAGTGTTTTGCGCATTTTGAAGGACGGCTGGGATCATTACCCACCCGGGATGCTTCCTTAATGGAAGGACAGGGGGAAATGGCTTATGAGGGGCATTATCTCCCCCAATCTGCTATT